>NW_005871570.1:346853-421167 GCF_000147115.1 Myotis lucifugus | reverse complement strand
ACTCCCTGACCATACACACCCTCACTACAACCACCCCACTCCCTGTCCATACACACCCTCACGACAACCACCCCACTCCCTGACCATACACACCCTCACGACAACCACCCCACTCCCTGACCATACACACCCTCACGACAACCACCCCGCTACCTGACCATACACACCCTCACGACAACCACCCCACTCCCTGACCATACACACCCTCACTACAATTACCCTGACCAAGCACACCCTGACTACAACCACTCCATTCCCTGACCATACACACCCTCACTACAATTACCCCATTCCCTGACCATACATACCCTCACTACAACCACCCCACTCCCTGACCATACACACCCTCACTATAACCACCCCACTCCCTGACCATACACACCCTCACTACAACCACCCCACTCCCTGACCATACACACCCTCATTACAATTGCCACAGAGGCTACTAGTTGCTACTGTCACTTCCTGACAGGGAAGTCCAAATGTGTGGACATGACCATTCTTCATCCAAACTGCTCCCTTTCCCTAAAAAAAAAAAAAAAAAGTAGCCATCGCACAGGCAGTGAAAATCATTGGGTGGAAGCTTCTGGAAACCTACTCATTTTTATGGTAATATAGTGCCCAAGTCTGGAGCCCCTGACACCTCTCACTGCCTTCCTGGCTGGAGAAATGAGTCTGGGAGATGGTAGGTCTGTGTCCCCCGCCTACTATATTACTACTCGAAGCTATGCTGGACTCCATGGTTGTCAGCGGCAGCCTGCCCTTCCCTTCCCCCGCGGCATGCGTGCTCTGTCCCCGTCTGGAAGGCCCTCGGAGTCAGTGTCTTCCTGTCTGTACTCTTCTTGAAATGCCAGGTCAAGGAGGCCGCCAGTTCAAAACCTTCTCCAGGCCCCTTGGATGGCACTGTTGCCATCCACCTCCACCCCCCAGCACTGAGTGGGAACCTTCCTGGCAATGGCCTCTGAGCTGTGTGGTCATTTCTCATGGCGCCATGAGCTATTCACCAGGGAGACTGCTCAGGACATGTGGGAGGAATCGTCACAAACATGCCTTACAGAGTGGTCTTAGAAGAGGAGTAGTGATGAGCAGGGTGTGTGTGTGTGTGTGTGTGTGTGTGTGTGTGTGTGTGTGTCTGTCTGTCTGTTGACATAAATACGTGGCGGATTACACCCACACTGCAATGTTGCAGGACCTCATAAAGAAAGGAAAGTACAGAAAGGAGAAGGGTGAGGCTGAAGGGGAGATGAGGACGGTGGGAGAAATAAGAACGCCCGCTCACTGGATCTCTCTCTGGGGCCACCAGAAAGCATCCTGGACCTGCGTCGAGACACTCACCTGTCCTGACCTGGTAGCGTGTCACTGGGGCCCTGTCCCTGAAGCTCGCACAGCGGCAGCTGCAGAGGTGTTTGGGTGGCTTCTGCCTGTTGCTGTGCAGGTCTTTACAACTAGGTGCCAGTTTTTAAAATCTGGAGACTTCAGGTCAAAATTTACATGTTGAACTTCTCTTGAGTGCCTGTTTGGTGAGAATCAGTTGCAGCTGAGGATAGAGTGGTCCCCCCTTAGGCCAGCCCTGCACCCCAATTAACCATCAGTCCCACCCTTCTTCCATTTAAGGGGTCACAGACTAGAGCCCAGACACCAAAGTCCACTTACAATTCTCGAGCTAAGAATCGCTTCTACACTTTATATTTTTATTTGTATTGATTTCAGAGAGGAAGAGAGAGGGAGAGAGAGATAGCAACATCAATAACAAGAGAGAACCATTGATCGGCTGCCTCCTGCACTGGGGATCGAGCCTGTAACCCAGGCATGTGCCCTTAAATGGAATCGAACCCAGGACCCTTCAGTCCCCAGGCCGATGCTCTATCCACTGAGCCAAACCAGCAAGGGCAGCTTTTGCATTTTAAAAAGAAGAGGATGAGGGACAATATGAAACCACATGGGGCTTGCAAAGAATAATACTCACTGTCTTCCCCGCACAGAAAAGGCGTGCAGATCCCTAATGTCGGCCTTGTCATTCGGGTCCCGGGTTCCTGCCGTAGCATCCATTGCAAAGCCCAGCAGAGAGAATCACCCCGTGCCCATGGCATTCCTGCCTCTTGCTGGAAATAGCCCTGTTCCGATGCCACAACACTGAGTGTTTTCCCGGGAAAGTTTTCCCGGGAAAGTACACAAATGCAGGATCAGTGCTCTACTGCACTTGACCTCGGGGCACAGCCAGGGGGCAGAGGTCACCCTGTCTCCCCTCTGCAGTGCTGAGCCCCCCGAAGGGGAGAAGCTGAAGCTAAAGTGGAGACTCTGCCAAGCGATAATGAGGTCAGCTCCTAATGGAGCAGAAGTGCACGGATGCGCGTGCCCTGTTTCTTTGGCGCAGATCGGCCTGTCACATCCGCAGCTGACCCTCACCCGGACCAACTCGCCCATTAGCGGCTGTGCCCTGGCCACCTGCCACTGAGTGCCGTGGCTGAGTTTGGGGTGGCTGATCCCTTCACCATTTTCATTATGAGTCTGACCTTAGAACATGGACGTTCAATTAGGCGGGAGCGCCTGAAAAACACACTGAATTTTCAGATGCCTCAGAGAATGGGAGGTCGGGATTATGGGGGGGTCACCGCATGGAGTCGTTGGGTTGGCATTGGAGCCGGCGCTAAGTGAATGGCCTTGGCATCCTTTTTCATCACATTTCAGAGCAGCAGCAGGTCTAGAAGAAGGGTTTCCTGTGTACTGAGAGGATCTGATGGGGGCTTAAGGAGTAAGATGCCTTACCTAAGGAGTAAAATGTGTTACAATGAACATACGAGTATTGGTGCACATTAGCCCAGGGTGGCATCACTGCTCTTCAAGGAGAGAGTCCGATGCACAGGGTCCACCCACTGAGAACCAGGGGCACTCTGACCCCAGCCTTCAGCAGTCTGCTTCCACTGTCGTTTCCCCAGCTTCCACTGGAAATTAAATCACTGACCTCCTCCATGTTCCTCATTCATGCTGGGTATACTCCCGCTAGCTCTCCTGGAATGTTCTGGTATATTCTGGAATATTCTGGGATTGTTCTGGAGTGCTCGTCCCCCTCCTTCCATACCTCCTTCAAGTCTTTTCTCAAATAACATCTTTTCAATGAGTCCTACCCTGACCCTCTTCCTCATTCAAAGTTCAACCCACAGCCCACTCTTGGGCTTGATCCCCGCCCCTTAACACTTTGCTTTTTAAAAGTAGCATCTATTACCATCAAACATACCATACAATGTATTGATTTATTTGGCTTATGATCTATTTCCTCCCTCTCACAAGGGTAGGAATAGTTGCTTGTTTTGTTCACTGCTATATCCCAGACACTTAGAACCATATAATAGCTGCTCAATGAATAATAGTGTAAATAACTTAGCAATTTATTTGATAAATCATTATTTAAATGAAGTTATCCTTTCCTCTTCCAGGTGCCAACTCTTCTTGGTTTTATTTTGATTTTTACTGAACAGTCTTGGCCTCCTTTCCCAAGCAAAGAGCATCCCCCTGGACCGCACGACCCTAGCAGAGAGCAGCACGTGGTTGGGGGCCTGCAGTTGTCCCTCAGTCCATTTTTTTATCCATGTTTGCACGCCAGCCCTTGCTTAGTTTAGGGCCTTGCACGTAGCAGAACCTCAATCGATTGATTCCCCAATAAGGAAACCAGAGATGGGCATCAGGGGGTGATTCCCACTGGGGTCGTTCAGCCAGTGGAATGATTGGTTTATCACCAAGATTCCGGGTGAAGCCAGGAGAGACTATTTTGAGGGCAGAGGGGAGCGCTGAGGCTGAGTCTTGGTGTCACTGGTTGGAAGGGAGAGAGAGGACAGTCCGCTGAGAGCCACAGAGAGCAGTCAGGGAAGCAGGAAGCCCAGGAGCAGGCTCCGCAGGGCGGGAGGCGGAGCCAGCCTGGGTGACCCAAGAGGAAGCAAGAGTGGAGACCTGTGGGTCTGGCTGAGCCCCAGGTCTGGCATCACTGTAGTTCCAGCCAAACAGAATTAGTGAAAGTTGCCTTGCCTGGTAAAAACATTAGGAACTGTACATTTAGTCTTCACCTATGAGTGTTTTACTGATTGAACAGTTTGGGCTTCTGTAGAAATGCAGATTATTTTAGAAAATCACATTCATTGTTAATTCTTATGTCTAGCCTTCTTCCTCCCTCAGGGAAGAGCTAACTATTCTGTTTTGCTTTGTTTTAAAAAGGAAGAAACTATGCCATATATATATATATATATATAACAGTTTCCCTTCAAAAACATGTATATAAATTCTTAAATGTCAAGGTCAATACAGCTTTCCAATTTAGTTAAATAAATGGATACCTAATTGCTGATCTTCAACACTTTCAGCGTTAGAAATTCAATCTGCCTTAGACTGTCATTTTACAGAAATTGTTTCTTTGCAATGAGGTGAGGGCCCATGAAAAAATTATAGCTCAGGAGCTGTAAGGAAAAACTAAAATTCTGAAAGCAGACTAATTTTTTAATATAAAATTTTTATTATAATACTAGAGGCCCGGTGCACAAAAATTTGTGCACTTGGGGGGGTGGGGAGGGGGGGTCCCCCAGCCTGGCCTGTGCCCTCTCGCAGTCTGGGACCCCTGGGGAGATAACGACCTGCTGGCTTAGGCCTGCTCCCGGGTGGCACAGGGCAGGCCCAATCCCTAAGTGCAGCCCCTGGTCAGGCTCAGAGCAGGGCCAATTGGGGAGTTGGGGCACCACCCCGTCATGCACAGAGCAGGGCGGATCGGGAGGTTGCGATGCCACCCTCAGTCATGCTCAGGGTAGGGCTGATTGGGGGGTTGGGGCACCGCCCCCTTTCACACTCAAGGCAGGGTCGATGGGGAGGTTGCGGCGCCACCCCCTGTCACACAGAGCAGGGCCAATCAGGGGGTTGGGGCGCTGCCCCCTGTCACTCACAGAGCAGGGCCGATCAGGGGGTTGGGGCACTGCCCCCTGTCACTCACAGAGCAGGGCCCATCAGGGGGGTTGGGGCTCCGAACCCTGTCACACACAGAGCAGGGCGGATCAGGGGGTTGGGGCGCTGCCCCCTGTCATGCACAGAGCAGGGCCCATCAGGGAGTTGAGGAGCTCCCCCCTTTCACTCACAGAGTAGGGCCGATAGGGGAGTTGGGGCACCGCCCCCTGTCACACACAGAGCAGGGCGGATCAGGGGGTTGGGGCGCTGCACCCTGTCACACTCAGGGCAGGGCCAATGGGGAGGTTATGGCTCTACCCTGTCACACACAGAGCAAGGCCCATGGAGGGGGGTTGGGGCACCACCCTCTATCACCCACAGAACAGGGCCGATCAGGGGGTTGGGGCGCCGCCACTGTCACACTCGGGGCAGGGCCGATGGAGAGGTTATGGCTCTACCCTGTCACACACAGAGCAGGGCCCGTGGGGGGGGCGGGGGTTGGTGCGCTGCACCCAGTCAAACACAGAGCCGCAGGGCAATCAGGGGATTGGGGAGCTCCCCCCTATCAGGCACAGAGCAGGGCTGATCAGGGGTTTGGGGCGCCTTCCCCTGTCACGAACAGAGCAGGGCGGATAGGGAGGTTGTGGCCCCACCCCCTGTCACACACAAAGCCACAGGGCGATCAGGGGGTTTGGGCACTGCCCCCTGTCATGCTGATCCCGGTGCTGGGAGGCATATTACCCTTTTACTATATAGAATAGAGGCCTGGTGCATGGGTAGGGGCTCGCTGGTTTGCCCTGAAGGGTGTCCTGGATCAGGGTGGGGGTCCCCACTGGGGTGCCTGGCCAGTCTGGGTGAGGGGCTGAGGGCTGTTTTCCGGGTGGCGAGTGACTGAAGCTCCCAACCGCTCCTTGTTTTCTTTTTTTTTTTATTATTATTCTGGGCCAGCTTTAGCTCTGAGGCCTCGCTGCTGAAAACATCGATACAATGTTGCGGTCTGGCTGGCTTTCAGTCCGGCTGGTTTCTGGGGTTTTGTTTAGCTTCTTATTTGCAACATAGTACATAGTTGCTTAGAGTTGCAGCTGAGAGGCTGGCAAGTTAGGCGGGGAACGTTGGAGTCCGCAGTCACTGAAGCAAGCAAGCCTCCCTGCTCGCTTCAGTGCATGGCTGCCGGCCGCCATCTTGGCTGACAGTTAATTTGCATAAGGATATGCTGATTAGCCAATGGGAAGGGTAGCGGTCGTACGCTAATTACCATGTTTCTCTTTTATTAGTGTAGATTTTAGAAACTTAGAATGGAAAATGCAGTGCCAAAATAATCTCTTCCTAATTATATTGGCCACAGCTCCAACATGTGTCTTAGGCTGATTACATAACATTATGTTATAAATTTTATTGTCCCATCATATAGAGAAGGGGACTGAGGCACAGAAAAGCTATGTAACCTGCCTGCAAAAGCAAAACAAAACAAACAAACAAACAAAAACACCCACATCTACTAAGTGGTAATGTCTGAATTGAACTCAGGGAAAAAGATTGAAATGCCCACCAACTTAGCATCCACAGACAGTCTCTGACGTAGGATGGTTCCACTTATGATTTTTTAAAATACGTTTTTGTTGATTTCAGAGAGAGGAAGCGAGAGGGAGAGAGAGATAGACACATCAATGATGAGAGAGAATCATTGATCAGCTGCCTCCTGTGCACCCCACACTGGGGATTGAGCTGCAACCCGGGCATGTGACCTGACTAGGAATCCAACCATGACCTCCTGGTTCATGGGTTGATGCCCAACCACTGAACACACTGGTGGGGCTGACTTTTGATTTTTTGACTTTATGATGGTGCCAAAGCAATATGCATTCAGTAGAAACCATACTTCCAAGTGAGAATGTTGACCTTTTCCTGGGCTAGCAATATGCTGTGTGATACTTTGGTGAGGCTGGGGAGGTACAGGGAGCCACAGCTCCCAGCCACGCAATCACAAAGGTGAACAACCATAGACTACAGCCGTGGTCAGCAAACTGCGGCTCGAGAGCCACATGCGGCTCTTTGGCCCCTTGAGTGTGGCTCTTCCTAAGCCTTAGGAGTACCCTAATTAAGTTAATAACAATGTACCTACCTATATAGTTTAAGTTTAAAAAATTTGGCTCTCAAAAGAAATTTCAATCGTTGTACTGTTGATATTTGGGTCTGTTGACTAATGAGTTTGCCCACCACTGGACTACAGTGTGGTATTCAATTCATTTTCATTTACAATGTTTTCAACTTTGAGTGGGTTCATTAGGACATAACCCCTTGGTAAGACGAGAAGCATCTGTGCCTCCTGTTATTGCTCAAAACTCCTTTCTCTGAAAAAAGGGAAACTGCTGGAAGCCGGTCCATCCTTGCTGCTTGACACAGTCGCTGCAGGAAAGAAACATCTGCACAGCATATGTTTCAAGGGACCTGGCATATATAGCATATTGTTCTTAATATGTTTGCTCTCCTTAGTGCCATGTGTTTTAACCAAGGTCACCTCTCTGAGAAAGGTTGTTTCCCCAGGTGGGGATTTTTCCCTGAGGTTAGGGAGGGAATACAACCCCTTAATTAAGTGCCAGGCGGGTAGTTAAGCTACATAATCTTTACTCCCTGGAATGGAGATAAGAAACGCCCTAACCTTTGTAATAGAAATTGACAGGATTAAAATCGGCTGGTATAAATATGGATGTAACAAGACAATAAACATCAGATCCTCATCAGATCCTGATCAGATCCTAACCAGAACTTTGGCTGGAGATCCTGGCTAGAGGTCCTGACTAGGCTGCTGATCAACTGAAGGCTGTCTTCGTGTCATTCCTTCTTCGCCGACTCCGTCCACACCTTTGGGGACCCCTGGACCTGCTGGGGTTGGACCCCAGCAGGAAACATTTCCCTTGCCCTTGCCAGTCTCCAATCTGACCTTCATCTCTACCCTTCCTTTCACTTTCAAATTCTTCACAATGAGCTCACACTCACTACTTCTGCTTTCTTAGCCCCCGATGCTCCTCACCCTTCCACAAAGGGTGCCATGTCCACAGAAATCAACCCAACAACACCTTTCCATTCAGAGGGGTCTCTCCCTACTGACTCCTGGGCCACTGTTTGCTTCTGCTTCTCAGATGACACTTGACTATAGCCATGTCATCTCGTCTGTCCTGGTTAGATCACAAACTCAGGGGGACAAGGATGCTCTACATCCCTTAGTTCTACACGATGTACTTAGCACACAGTACATTTCCAATACATGCTAATTGACTATAACTGGATGTAATTGGAATCCAACAGCCATTAGAAATAGGTTGGTGTGAGTTGCACACTTTTGCTTTTTAACTTTGCTTCTGCCATCTGTGGCCATGGCACCTAGCTAACAAGAATTTGTAATTGGAAAGTATGAAGAACTAAAGCAAACACAGAGACTCAGGCAGAAGGATCCTGTCTCTCTCTCTCTCTCTCTCTCTCTCTCTCTCTCTCTCTGTCTCTCTCTCTGTCTCTCTCATTCTTTCTGTCTCATTCTTTCTTTTTTTGCCTCAGTACCTCTGAGTAGCTGGTCGGCCCCAAAGCCATGTCACTAACAGAGACTTCCAAGGGAAAGAGAATTCACTCAACAGCACCACAGGCAGAGTTTTATAAAAGGAATGTCTTGTTTTACCCCGTTAACTTGCTCACACTTGAGTTTACTAATCAAGTTGCCGAGGCCATGGAGAAGAAGGAGGTGAGGGCAGCCCTGGAGAGTCACTTTTCCCGGGAGCGGGAGAGCCCCGGGGTACTCAGTGCACAGTGACCCTGCCAGATTGGCGTGCCTCCAACATGCGTCTTGGTGCTGAGCGGCCTGTCTTGGGCCTGTGCCCTGCTGTGTAGGTGTTGGTCCATGTGGAACCCGCTTCTAACGGCCTGTGGGTTTTGGTCTTTCAGCTCCTGATGGCCCACCTCAGGAAGTCCACCTGGAGCCCATCTCGTCTCAGAGCATCAGGGTCACCTGGAAGGTAAACCACGCAGACTCTTGCTTTCCCGGCACCGTTTCCATGGAGGCGAGCACCTCTCTCTCATGTTACCTGTTATGATGCCGAAACACTAACATTCAGTTCTGCCAAATTAGGTTAAGAGCCCTTTTCTTAAAATCCAGGATCTGTGTCCACATTTCTAATACTTTGACAGCAAATTCTACATCCACAGAGAGTGACGTGGCTGTGTCTTATTTTTATTCTTTGAATCCTGATTGAGTCCTAAGTGCTGGTCTCCAGACAAATCGTGGAAAGACTGCCTGAATGCATCTCTGATTGCCCCCTAGGGGAGACGGTTTCTAATTGCTTTTCCTAAGTGGCAAATCACGGTGTGTGGCGAGCCCACTGAGCTGGCGGGAAGGAGAGAAGTCCTCCCTGTGCCACCTGCTAGCTGTGTCCTTGAGCACACCCCCCAGCCCGCCCCCCACCCCCACCACCACCACCACCATTTCCTTACCGGCGACTGCACCATCCAGCAGGCTGCATCCCATGCAGTGGTCCCCCAAATGCAGCTGCAAGGTGCAGACTGCTGCTGGCCAGCAGGGGGCGTTGGCCATTGCTGGAAGAGGAAGGAAGCCTGAGCCAAGTGCAGACAGACAGCTGCTTTGTCCCGCCCAGGTTTCCATAGCAGAGCTCCCAATAAAGCAAGCAGTAGAGTCTTATTCCGGTGCCAGCTTGTCACAGACTAGCATCACTCCCCCAGGGACCTCACCTGGCGTCACTCACCTGGTGGGTGAAACTGTCTTGGGAACTAGTCACCCCATAATGTGCTCTTGGAGACAACCACCTTGGGCCAAACCCCACTTTATCTGGGGTGCTGTTGTTGGGTCAAAACTTCTGTGAAGTCACACTCACGAATCCAGTTCCGGATTTCTCTCATCGCTTGGGTTTTCTCCCTGCCTCTTGCCTCCCCCTTTTTTCTGTCTTCTCACTCAGGGAAGGGGAGGGGGGCCAGTGAGGTCTTCCAGGCGCACCCCTCCTGTAGCCATAAAACCCAGCCCGTCCTTGTTTTTTCCTTGGAACATGAGCCCTGCCACTCAGGGACCAACGTGTGTCTAAAAGGGGATTTTCATTGCAGGGGTGGGTACCCCTTTGTTGTTAACACGAGTCCCTGCAGCAGGCCCCTTTGTGTCAGTGAGTCGCGATGCCAGCGGGCAGCGGGCCGTGATGGTTCAGCTGCTCAGACAGTGCGGCCGCGGTGGGGGAAGGGTGTCATTCATCTCTGTGAGCACATCCGCCAGCTGTGAGCATCACACACATGTCATGAAAGGCACTCAGCAAGCCCTAACCCCTCACGCGTCCCGGCCACTCTACAAACGGAACCCTGACTCACTCTGGCTGGATGAAAGGCTGTGAAACTTCGCCCTCCTCGTTCCCTTGCATGTGTGCGCCCCTGAAAAAGGCCAGCGATTGCTGTGGCCCCTAAGGCTTGTGGGGTCCTGCTTGAGAGAGGGGTCTGTCCACAGAGCCCTTGTAACCAAGCATGGGAACTCTTCAGGTTCTAAAAGGCTTTACCTTCTTTCATCTCCATCAAATGCAGCAGCAAAGTCAGTAATTACAGTTCAATTTCCTCTGAACACCGAAAGGATGAACATGGCGTGGGCTAGTCAGAGGAAGCCTTGTTTCCATGAGATCGTGAACCGGTGGTAGGATGCTGTTCACAGAACAGTGACCTGTCTCCATAGCGGGGGTTGTTTACCGGCCTGTCCGCACGCAGACGGGCATGTGGCTGACCTCACACCGAATGAGGTAAGGGCTGCCTGTTCGTTGGCCCAATTATGTAAGGAAAGTGTCTCACTCAACCAAATTGTGTGTGCTTATCCATCATCTAAAGCAGATGCAAAGTGGGATATGACACGGTGCATAAAGTATGCCTTTCCTTTCCTTCATGTGAAAAGTTCCAGATTTACAGTTCATGTCAGGAGGTGGCAGGAAAGGAGGAGGAAGAAGGACGGAAAGAAAGGAGAAGTTATGTTCGCCCAGGAGGGAGCCCACCTCAGGCAGTTGGGATGGAAACACCGGGATTGTATGTAAGACGTCTGTGGTGGAAACTCATTCATTCAGGGTCACAGGGCCACTGATGGGAAGTAAATGATGTACTCAAAGGAGAGATGCATGATAGAGGGGAGAAGGGCCCTGGGGTTTGGGTGGGAAAATTGCTCCTTTAGTTGCTAAACCTCTTAATGGCCAGGGCAGTGGCCTTTCTATAACTCAGGAGACAGATGTTCAATTTAACTATTATTGTACCAGCAACACTTCTGTAACACACACCTTCTGTTGAACAAAATGAACAGTTTTCCCTTTTTATTGGTTACTAGAGGCCCGGTGCATGAAAATTCATGCACTGGAGGGGGGGTTCCCTCAGCCCGGCCTGCCCCCTCTCACAGTCCAGGAGCCCTCAGGGGAAGGCGATGCCCCTTCACACCTCTGCTGCTGCCACTGCCGGCAGTGCAAGCCTCAGCTGGCCCTGGTTACATGAGCCTTGGGTGGCCCTGTGCAGCCACCATCCAAGGCTTGCCTGTGCCTCGGGCTGGCCCTGAGCAGCTGGGGGGCTGAGGGGCCTGGGAAACTCTGGAGGCAGGTGCGCAGAGCAGCTGGACCCGGCAGGCCCAGCCTTGCCACGCGCCTGCTGCCCCGGCAGGGATGAGGGGACTGGACGCCCCCATCTTATGGCTGTGGGCACCGCCATCATTGAGGGTGGGGCAGTCAAATAGCATATTCCCTCCTTATTGGCTGTGGATACCGCCATTTTTGAGGGCAGGGCAGTCAATTAACATATTCCCTCCTTATTGGCTGTGGGCACCGCCATCTTTGCGATGGCATGAGGGTCAATTAGCATATTTCCTCTTTAGTAGGATTTCTTTTGTCAAAAAACATTTCAAATTTTGACATTATCAAGTCTGGCACAGGCACTCAGGGCCTACTGAATAGAGACCAAAACCCAAAAGAGGCTCTAGGCCGGTCAAAGTCAGGCTGCAACGCCTGTTTCAGGTTTGTCGCTCGGTCCTTCCCCCAGTTTTGGGGGACCATGCAGCTCCCCCCAGCTGTCCTCCTCTCTCCTTCTCCTCTGCCATCGCACACTCTTCATGACCTTCTCCCATCACCTGTCCAGTCGCCCTTCCTCAGCCCCCTGGTCTGGTGTGCCTCTCTCTGTGCCCACGTGTGCATCTCCAAGGTGGAATTAGTCATTTAATCCTCTGTGTCACCCGTTACTCTTGGAGATGGCTCCCTGCTGTTACAGTCACATGGTTTCTGCATCCGTTCGGTTGCATCTCTCTGCTGTTCTCTGGGCTCCTTAGAGGCAGGGAGCATCTCATTCATCTTTGATTGCAAACATTTCTCCAGAGAGACGTCAGGCAGAGTTATTTTTCCTATTGATGTGAATGTGTTTTGTTTTGTTTTTGAACGAGGAATTTTTTTAGAGCCACGGGCTGTCCGAAAAGAATGAAATTTTCAGTTGCTTAAATACTGCGGTGCTGAAAACAATGGTGAGGCTGAGGACTCAGGATAAACATCCTGACAACTTTACCACTTTCTTGAGCCTCAGCGCCATACCCTCTGGCCGAGATTTTATTTAGGGGAAGCCTTGTTACAGAAGAGACACATGCCTTCCATAAAGTATGAATATTGAGTATTTGGGGACGTAATTAAATATCAGCCATCTGAAAAATACTTTCAATGAGAACACCATATCTCCACAATTCCCAATAATTTTAACTAATTGAGGCTTCATTACAATTTATTATACGCTGCCCAGTGACCTTCGTTGTAATGACTTAATAAGCTGCGGGCTCCACTCGACTCCCACATTGAAACCCCTCTGCCTCCAGGAAATGGCACGCGTGTTGGGAAAGGAGCACCTGCTGGCCTGGGGGCATCCTGGGAGTCCTGGGCAAGGCGTCTTCCTGAGCACCCGCTCTCTGCCAAGCGCCGCACCTATCTCTTGCATGATCCTGTCATTAGGTCTGAGCACTGGGAGGACCCCGTTTCAGGAGGGGGTTCCTGAAGCTGGAAGGACTTGCCTAAGATCGGGGGGCTAGCACAGTGAGGACCCCACCCCAGCTGTCCCACTGCCTGTGGGCTTCTGAGCAACTCATACATGGGTGCCTGCGCAGGGCCAAGGTGGTGGCTCACGCACAGTAAGGTTCAGCAGTGTCTTTTCTGATTCCTTCCACCCTCGTGTTATAAATTCTCCCCAGCCCCATTAGAGTTAGAGAACACGGGGAAAATGTACATTTTTACCTACTGTCATTTTCTTATCAAATTATAAGTAGAGTAACTTGAGTAAGTCAACACCCTATGTTTCTATATCAGTGGAATTAATTTTGCTTAAATTTTTCACCCTTACTTTAATCGTTAGGCTATGAAACATTGCAAACATTTACTTTTCTTTTATGAGCAAATAAGTTGGTGCTAGGGTTGGATTTATAACATCTTTATCAAAAAGCCTGATGGCCTACAAGTATTTAAGGGACTGTCAGCTCTCTTTACTTTAACGAGTCTTTCCCCTCTAACAAGAGACTATAAAGAAAAAAAATTTCAAAATCTTTGGATCATCATTATAGAGTAAGATCATTCTCTCTTGACTTCTTACAGATGACTAGACTATAAGCATTGTGAAGGTAGAGGGAATGTTTTGTTTGTTCACTAGATCCTCAGTAGAAGCAGTTAATTTTATTAAATAAATATAGGAATCACTCCCAGTATTCACATTTGCGTTAAATAATTTATATCAAGAAGGGCAGTTTTTCCTTTGGAAACTTCTGGACTCCTTAGAAAGCCTTACCTGACTAGATATGCATTTACTTTTTGCCGGTATATAAACTATACAGAGACCATTCATAAAGCCACTCATTGCTTATTTGCATCATTTGGAGTGGAGTCTGCATCCCTCTCCATCTGTCCATTGAATTAGCCCTCTAGGTTTAGCCCTGTGATTGGTCTTCTCCAAGAACCGCAGTTATCTTCCCAGAGCAGAGCCAACAGCCGGCCCGTGCACGGCTCCTGGCTGGCCTCCCACCCCCGCAGGCAGTTCTCTTGGTTCCCTGCCTCCGAGTGCAGTGAGGAGATGCTGCCCACCTTCACAGAAGCAGTTCCTCTGCCAAGAGTGTGAGATCCAGGTCTGACACCCGGTCGTGCTGGGAGGAGACCTTGGCTGGGACTCAGCATAGGAAACATGTCTCCATCCAGTCCCAGTAGAAGCTCTCCCTCTCCAGCTAATGGACCCTGACAGGACATAAATTGAACTTGGACTAAAGACTAGGACCAAGGCCATGTACATTCCCCAGTTGGCAATCCTTTCAGATGGTTTCTTCTGAAAGCTTTGCATTGAGCCTGGGTAAACCCGGCACCGTGTAGGACATCAGAGGGTGGGCACTTCCACCGTTCTCTTTAGATGGTTCGGTTATAAACTAGCAGAGTTACGAGGAGCTGGGAAGCAAGGATGGTCTTGTTTTCTTTTACTTAGAGAACTTTTATCAGAAATGCAAGTAAGATTAATGAATAGGAACCAAGGCTACAACTAAAAGAGTACTCTGGACTTTTTAAAAATATACTTTTAATATTGATTTCCGAGAGGAAGGGAGTGGGGGAGAGAGATAGAAACATCAATGATGAGAGAGAATCATTGATTGACTGCTTCCTGCACACCCCCACACTGGGGATGGAGCCCACATGTGCCCTGACCAGGAATTGAACCATGACCTCCTGATTCGTAGGTCAACGCTCAACCACAGAGCCATGCTGGCTGGGCACACTCTGGACTTTTATTGATGAGCAGCCCTAGGTCTTTCTTGATTTAGTGCATCAACATCAGATTTTACAAGTGGATTAAGTTCTAAAGTTAGGCTATTGGGATAAAAAATGCTCATGGTCAGGATAATACTAAAAATTACTTAATCTTCTAGTAAGCATACTATAAGTAACTTTAGCAATGAAAACTTAGTGTCATAGATGTGTATGACCATGTTATATTTACAGTGAAAAATGAGGAGTATATGTACAAATGTAACTGGACAATATGCCATTACATTATGCATAAAGTAGGATTAGCATAAATTAAATGCATCTGCAGCAAGTAAATTGTGTATAATAAGAATACTGTGACATAGTGTGAAGGTGACTGAGGATTGGACTTCAAGAAAATTAGGTATCTTCTGGTCTCTACATCAATAAAAATGACCTTGAGCGAGTTGCTTTGTCATTGCCGAGACTTGAACCCTTTTCACCAGTGCCAATCCGAGTGCCCTTTCCCTTACGTCACAGACAAATAGATAACAGCACATCTCAGCGGCATGTCCTCTTCCTGCTCAGCTCATAGCACGGGCTTGAGAACCGTGAGAACGGAGGACATGAGAGCAGTTAGAGTCTGTAGGTCGGTCCTTGAATAACAGCCCAGATTTGATCCCCACTCTGGATGCTCGACCCTCTGATGGCTCTGGGCAGCAGGGTCCTTTCTGATAGCAAAGATGTCCCCGTAAATGCAAATATTATGAAATTTTCCTGATGAATAAGATTTTTATTTTAAATAACCTAGTAACAGATAAATAAGTAGTCATTTCAAGAAAAACATTCAGAAGACTGCCTCCGGTATAGTTTTACTGGTTCTCATAAAATACCGACTCCACTTTTCACAGAGAACAAACCTGAAGATCAAATTAAAGTGAATATGGCATAAGGACATCTGTCCATGACGAACCGCACATACCAAGGTGGTAAGCCGCACGGCCCAGGTGCACAGTGGGCTGGCCCCCGAGGTTTGTGTAAGTGTGTTCTGTGATGTTCACACAACAACAAAATCACTTAAGGACACATTTTTCAGAACATGTCCTGTCGTTAAGCAGCACATGACTGTACATGAATGGAATGGAATCCGTGGAGTGAGCGGATGAACGCACACTATTTAATGTGCTTAATTTTCTTAGCTGTCATGGAGCCAACTTGCTGGTGACTTTTCTCATTTTATCAGAGAAATCGAATGAGGTAGATAAGTTAGTACTTGGAGCGCAGATCTAGAATGTAAAGTAAAAGAAAACCTATGTCTAAACAAGAATTCCATAGACATCAAGTGACATCTGCTATGTCGCAGACATCTCTCCCAAGGCAAGGCAAACAGTCTGATGTTACCTTCATCATTTAAAATGTTGGACAGAAAAAAAAAAACCACATACAAAATAAATAAATAAAATAAAATGCTAGATAGAGCCTGGACATGGTGGCTCAGTGGTTGAGCATCGACCTATGAACCAGGAGGTCATGGTTCAATTCCCGGTCAGGGCACACGTTTGGGTTGTTAGCTCGATCCCCAATAGAGGACGTGCAGGAGGCAGCCATCAATGATTCTCTCTCACCATTGATGTTTCCATCTCTCTCCCTCTCCCTTCCTCTCTGAAATCAATAAAAGTATATTAAAAAATAAAACGCTGGACAGAGTGCTTCAGGGCCTGGGGCAGGAGGCTCTCTGGCCAGGGCAACATGCGCCAACTGTCCTGGGAGACTTTTCTGCATCGATTTCCACATTCTGTTTTTTTTTTAAATTTTTATTGTTAACACCATTACAGATGTCCCCCATTTCCCACCCTCCCTCGCCTTTGCCCTCCTCCACCCAGCCCCTGCCCTACCCTCCCTGGCCTTCACCACGCCGTTGTCTGTGTCCATGTCTATGCATGCAGGTTCTTTGCTAACCCTTCCACCTTCTTTATTCAGTCCTCCCCACCCCATCCCCCTGACACTGTCAGTCTGTTCCATGTGTCCGTGCCTCTGGTTCAATTTTGCTCGTCAGTTTTTGTTCAGTAGATTCCACATATAAGTGAGGTCATATGGTCCTTGTCTTTCTCTGACTGGTTTACTTCACTTAGCATAATACTCTCCAGGTCCCTCTATGCTGTCATAAAAGGTAAGAGTTCCTTCTTTTTTACAGCCACATAGTATTTCATGGTGAAAATGTGCCACTGCTTTTCTATCCACTCATCTGCTGATGGGCACTTGGGCTGTTCTCAGATCTTGGGTACTGTAAGTAATGCTCTGTGAACATAAGAGTGCATATCTTCCTTCTGATTGATGTTTCAGGATCCTTAAGATATATTCACTGGAGATCAGAGTCAAAAGGTAGTCCCATATTTAATTTCTTGAGGAAACTCCATACTGTTTTCCACAGAGTCTGCACCAGTCTGCATTCCCACCAGCAGTGCATGAGCGTTCCCTTTTCTCCACATCCTCGCCAGCACTTGCTGTTTGTTGACTTATTGATAGCAGCGCTTCTGGCAGGTGTGAGGTGATACTTCACTGTCATTTTAATTTGCACCTCTCTGATGATCAGTGACGGTGAGCATGTTTTCATGTCTCTTGGCCATCTGTATGTTCTCTTCAGGTCCTTTGCTCGTTTTTTAATTGGATTATTTTGTCTTTCTGATGTCGAGTTATATGAGTTCTTTATATATTTTGGAAATTAACCCCTTATCAGATGAATCGGCAAATATGTTCACCCATACAGTGGGTTCCCTTTTCATTTTGATGATCGTTTCTTTTGCTGTGAAGAAGCTTATAGTTGGATATAGTCCCAATTGCTTATTTTCCCAATTGTTGTGTTTCCCTTGCCCTAGGACAGTGGTCAGCAAACTGCGGCTTGGCAAATTGCGGCTCTCAAGCCACATGCGGCTCTTTGGCCCCTTAAGTGTGGCTCTTCCACAAAATACCGACTTCTGCGCATGGGCCACGAAGTTTCAATCGCACTGTACGTGTGCGCCCACACATGGTATTTTGTGGTATTTTGTGGAAGAGCCACACTCAAGGGGCCAAAGAGCCACATGTGGCTCGTGAGCCACAGTTTGCCAACCATGGCCCTAGGAGATAATATCGGCAAAAATATTGCTACAAGAGTTGTCTGAAGTTTTACTGCTTATGTTTTCTTCTAGTATTCTTATCGTTTTGTGGCTTACATGTAAGTCTTTTATCCATGTTGAGTTTATTCTTGTGTGTGGTGTCAGTTGGTGGTCTAGTCTCATTTTTCCCATGTGCCTGTCCAATTTCCCTGCATCACATTCTTCTTGATGCTTACATTGAGCAGAACAGAAAGACAGTATCTGCTCTCAGGTCCACGTCACTAATATCAATACACTTGCCCTAATGCACTAAGAAGTGATCAACCCACTCCATGTCAAGGAACCCTTCTGTCCTTTATTTAAAGACCAAACTCCTCTTGGTATTAGAAACTTTGAAAATTGATTTTACCTTTTTTCAATGCTTGTGATGGGTTCCTCCATTAGGACATTCTTTTGTCAATTTTAAGTTGAGACAAAATAAAAGTTCTTTGTGCTTTCAGTAATCACAGAAACACAGGAAAGAGAACAATGCTGCCTTTTGAAGGAATACCATCAGTCCTGTTTTCCCTGCTGGTCACAATCTAAACTCAAAAATAAGTCCTGTTTTATGTAAATAACAGAAAAATTCAGGAGGCATATTACTACCGACTTTCAGAAGTGACGGAAGTGAGAATCCTGAGGAGGGAAGTGTGATTTGGGGGACCTCTGGTGTCACCCCCAGGGTCTGTACAGACCCTGGTTCCACCTGCACTTGGGCACGTGTCAGGTCAGGTGCGCCCTCCACTTTCTAATGCTCCCTGGTTGGCATACGTACCCTGAGTTCCTCTGTGTGGTCATTGGCAGGTGCCAGGCACTGGATAAGCCCTTATGGCTGGAGAGAAATGCTCTATGTGGCTACCAGACAGTGTGATATGCAAAGGACAGCAACATTCACCAAAAGGAGGGACCCAGCAAGAGTAGCTACTCAACAATGTGTGTTGGTGAATGGGTGAATGAGCGAACGAGTGAATGAATGAAATGGGAGCCACTCTACAGTTTAGAAATTGAATAGAGTCCCGTTTTGCAGAACATTCCAAGAACCTGTTTCTAACATTCGACATTTGTGTCCCCGGCCCCCACACACCCTTGGCTGCCACCTCCTCCTCCGCTGCCAAGTCTGACTAGATTTTGGTGACTATTGGCGACAAGTCAAAGTTCTTGGCCTCTGGAGATGGTGTGTCCTTCAAGCCTCCTGTCACTCATCATCATTTCTCCAACCTGAATGAAATATCTTCGTTGTTCGAGCACATCTCATTGTCAGATCATGTGCCCAGTCTTTATTTCAGACCTCCCTCACTCTCCTAGCCCTCGGTGGATGGCAATGGTGGGGGAGGGGGGGCACGTGGCCATACTTAACTGTATAAGACCTGGGTTGGGAATGTTGTATGTAGTGTAATGCAACTCTAAGAAGAGACAGAAATGAAAACACGCCTGGAGGCAATGACATGAGACTTCCCTCTCTGGCATCACTCCCTCCAAAGGTGGGGTCCATCCACCTAGCGAGGCTGTGCTGAGTCCTTGGTGGGGCCACAGCTCTGCTCTGTCCAGCAGGGCACCTGTCCCCTCTGCAGCCAAGCCCCAGGTGCCGCGTGTCCCCTCGCTGCTGGGGGACTTGCAGGGCTGTGAAGGGCTCCAGTCCTATTTGCATCCATTCCCTGTCGTTCTGCAGAGAGCGGCCAGGTAATTGGGTTACCGGTGACCTGAAAAAGCAGGGACTGCAGAGTCATTGCTTCTTAGCTAAATCGTCCATCCCAAGTGAGGCCAATTCTCAGCCTCTTAATGACTCCCCAGTGACAGCGAGGTGCTCAGACCCCAGCATGCACCAGGATCCCCTGTTGGGCTCGTTAAAATGCAGGTCACCAGCCCCCGGCCCCCGCATGTGTTTCTGATCTCAAAGGTCAGGGTGGGCCCCAGTGTTTCCTGAGCTCCCTCCACACTCCCGCCCTGACAAG
Source organism: Myotis lucifugus (assembly GCF_000147115.1). Taxonomy (NCBI): domain Eukaryota; kingdom Metazoa; phylum Chordata; class Mammalia; order Chiroptera; family Vespertilionidae; genus Myotis; species Myotis lucifugus. Next base: position 401,415 of record NW_005871570.1, on the reverse strand, counting down.
CACCCAGTCCCTCCCGCAGGGTCACCCTGAGCGTTCTTCTCCACCCCTGGGTCACCTCTGGCTCCTGGGGGCAGTGGAGATGCTGATTGCTTCTGTCGCCCTGTCCTCACAATGGCTGGTCTTCCTTCAGGCTCAGGTGATGTGCCCCCTTCTCTGGGGACCCTCTGCCCCTGTTTGGAAAAGTCACCTCTCCCATATCCCTTTCTCACAAACCTCAGCTCCGCAAATGCCACGTTGTACTTGAATCACAGACTCACCACAGCGCCCCCCCCCCACACACACACAGGGGGCCTCATGCAGACCAGGCCTGGTTCCTGCCTGTGTACACTGAGGAGCAGGGAAGGCTGGGGGGGATGCGAAGGCAGCCCCCACCCCGTAATCAAAGGGAACTGGGACAGGGTCCATTGCACTTGAGTTGGGAGGAATCCAAAGGGAATTTTCAATTCATTTTGCAGAGGAATCACTCGGCCTGCAGGAGCTCATGGACTGCGGAATTCTGCAGCGGAGGCTGTGCGCTCCCCCGCAGTGCCCTGGCTTCCTGCAAAGTGCAGTCCCTGCGGCGGGCGGGGGAGGGGGAGGCAGGAGCAGGCCTGGCTGCGGCTCTCCGAAGAAGCCATGCCTGTTCTAATCACTCACATCCGAGAGAGGGTGCCCTGCGCATCTGCACATCCCTGCTGGCACCAGCTCTCTTAGGAGCAGAGAATCTGCCTGGGCAGCTGCAGGCTGATGGGGATGGACGCGCAAGACACAGGTCCTACTGTTGTCATGGAGATGGGAAGAGACCTTTTCTCAAAGGAAGCGGGAGGGGTGAGGAGGCTGGAGAAAGGGCACTGGGAAGGGTGGAAGAAGGCTTTAGAGCAGCGGTTCTCAACCTGTGGGTCGCGACCCCTTTGGCGGTTGAACGACCCTTTCACAGGGGTCGCCTAAGACCATCCTGCATATCAGATATTTACATGACGGTTCCTAACAGTAGCAACATTACAGTTATGAAGTAGCAACGAAAATAATTTTATGGTTTGGTCACAACATGAGGAACTGTATTTAAAGGGCCAGAAGGTTGAGAACCACTGCTTTAGAGAGAGAGGGCAGGAGGAAAACAAAGGCCAGGCTGGGGAGGGGACCCAGAGGGCCACATGTGGCAGATTCTGAGACAAAAAGAAAAACTGGGATCGTTCCTGGACCCAAAGGTAAATGAAAGGAAGAGGAGCATTCAATAGGAAACGACACTGAATTCTTACGTGTGGAACGTGGCAGTGAGTAGGCAGGGCCTGCTCTTGGCACTGCAGTCCATCCAGGGGCCCTGAGCGAGGGCCAACACAGGACCCTGGGTACCCCGCGGTCTGGGAAGACCAGCAGGCTCCCGCTTGGAGGGGCTCGGACCGCTGACTCCGGCTGCAGAGTGAAGGGTTTCGGTTTATTTTTTTCCACTCATGTACTTTCCAAAGTCTTCCTTTAATGCGCAGTAAGAGGTGAGATTTGCTGTGAATCTGTAGGTCTGTCTGGAATGATCCTTATTGAAAACATGCATTCCCCACCAGCTGGCTGGGCACGTGAACAAACTCTCTGGAATCCTTGTTTTTAGAAAGAAAATAACTGGATGACAGGGTCCAAATAAATTGGCTCAGAAGAATCTGACAAGCAAAAAAAAAAAAAAAAACCAACAAAACAAAAATTGTATGGCATTCTAGGACTAGCAGGATCAAAATTTAGTTCTAAGAAGAATGTACAGATTTATTTATTTATTTTTAAATGTTTTTTTTTTTATTTCAGAGAGAAAGGGGGAGAGAGAGAGAAACATCAATGATGAGAGAGACTCATTGATCGGCTGCCTCCTGCATGCTCCCTATAGGGGATGGAGCCCACAACCCGGGCATGTGCCCTGACCGGGAATTGAACTGTGACCTCCTGGTTCACAAATCGACACTCAACCACTGAGCCACGCTGGGCGGGCAAGATTTATTTATTTTTAACAAAATATTGAAACCAAGCAGAACGAAACCACCTGTGCTGAGTTAGAATGGTTTTGGGGGGTTTTCTACCCATGGGGGGGGGGCAGTGAGATTTCTCCACCAACCTGTGCAAACAGATCACAGGTGTGATTCATCCCCCCAAGACCAAAGGGCTAAATGTCGGCAAGCAAGTCCCTCCACTTGCAGAGGGTTTTGCTAAACTGGTGACTGCAGACGTGTTCTTGTGGGCATTCCCCCCGCTCCCCATGCTTTTGTCTTGGTCTGACTTCATTGCCCCGTGCTGGGATCTGGACTTGGTGTCTGAGGGCGACTTAAAGCCTCCCAGGGAGCCGGGGCCGGCGTGGCTCAGCTGGTCGGGCATCCTCCCCTGCACCAAAGGGTGGCTGGCGTTGGATTCCGGGTCAAGGCATGTGCTCAGGTTGCAGGCTCGATCCCCAGTGCAGGAGGCAGCCGGTAGATGTTTCTTTCTCATGGATATTTTTCTCTCTCCCTTTCCCTTCCTCTCTTCTTTAAAAATCTTAAATTAAAAAAAAATAAATTAAAAAAAATAACTTCACAGGGATTCCATTGAAAAATTAGGATCCTTAATGGGCGTAAACCTAATTTTTAAAAAACATAGCCTTTATATCGGGGTCACTGTATTTCATATTTAAAAACCATGTGAAATAGAAGTATCTTTGTTTTAAATTTGACTTTTAGATTACTTTTGCAGGAAAATTAATTGTAATAATTATTTAAATGATTCAAGTGGTTTAGGTAAACAAATTCCAGGTAATCAAATTCTCAACATCTAAAATCTTCATATGGGATTTCAAAGCAAAGTGAACAGTCATAGTTACTCATGTGAAAACAGGACTGCACAAGCATGTCAAACTCGCGGCCCGCAGATCACATGCCTCGTTTATTTGGCCCGTGTGAGCCTTTGAGGTTGACGTGCTTGGCGTAGACATTTGCTTATAACAACAGTTAGTCCGGGTCTAATGGTGCCACCTCGACTGAAGCAGCCATGGTTCACATGACGGTCTCATTGATACCTGTTAACATCATGTTAATGCATGAAATCGGAGCAGTTGAGGAAAGCAATGGGAATCCAAGTAAAGGAGGAAACTTACTCTAAAGAGAAATGTGATGTTACTGCTCTTTGTGGAGCTCGGACTCTCACCTGAAGGCAGCTGGAGGCATCTGATCCCAGTGGGAGGTTGGCCTGTTAGGCAAATCCATAAATATTTGCTGAGCTCATTCATGCCGCTGCTGCTCACGCCTTCTTCTGCCTTCTCATGTGGACTTCCTCGTGCACCTGTCTGCTGGCCAAGGACTAGTCCCTCCCCCCCAGGCAGCTCCCCTGTCTGCATGCCCAGGGCTGTGCTTTAGGCACCTCCCATGCTTTATCCTATCCCCACCCCTTTCTGCAGTCTCCATCTACCTCCCCTCCCCTTCCATGCCCACCTGGGGTCCGCCTCTTCTGGCTGCTGCGGACCACTCTCCTCGAACCACTTCTGGAAGCCTGCTGGCCCTCACCGTCCACTCCCGCACACTAGGACACTTCAGATTTCTCTATGGTCCCTGAAGTGTTTGTTTCCTCTCTCCAACTGGATTGCTAAGCATTTTTAGGGCAGAGAACACATTTCAGAGACCTGAGAGATCAAAACCCATGGTTTGTACTGACATACACACACACATGCACATACATGTGCTCACATACATACACATGCATGCACAGTCATGCACACATATGCATGCACTCCCACATATAAGCACACAAATACATAACACAAATGCACATATGCACACTTAAATACACACACACATGTCTATTGACTGCCTGAAAGTCTACAAAACCTTTATTACTTTACAGCATCCCTTTGATGGTGTTTCCATAACATATTTGAGAAGAATCTGGTTTCTCTTAAAAGGCCAACACGTCAGCCAAAATTGCCCTGCCTTTGACTGAGCGGACCCTTCGCCATTAGCAGAGAAAAGCTAACTCGGGCCTCTCCCTGTCCAGTTTAAATCGCTGTAAATGATCCAAAGTGGCACGGGCCTCCCTGTGAGCAGTGGACTCCCCTCCATATCCAGCTTCCAACCTGGAAACGCCTTTACTCTGGAATTTCCATTTAGAGTGTGAGCCCCAAGAAGGAAGAAGCGACAGCCAGTTGGACTGGAGGTCAAGTAGTAATTACCTACAACAATCAAGGCTTGACTACAACAAGACTGCTCACAGAGACCACAAGGGGGTGCACCAAGAGTGTCTACCTCAGGTAATTGGGACACTTAACATGGAAAGCCACTCTATCAACACAGCGAAGCATAAAAAAATGCCAAGACAAAGAAACAGGCCACAAAGGACAGAACCGGAGGAAAGCAGGTACTGGATATAGAATTCAAAACCACACTTTTGAGGTCTCTCAAGAGGCTTCTAGAGTCTGTCGATAAACTTGATGAGATGTACAGGAAATCTAATGAGACCCTCGATGGTGTGATAAAGGACCAACTAGAAAGTAAGCATACACTGACTGAAATAAAGAGTATTATACAGACTCCCAACAGCAGACCAGAGGAGCGCAAGAATCAAGTCAAAGATTTGAAACGCGAGGAAGCAAAAAACACCCAACCGGAAAAGCAAAATGAAAAAAGAATCCGAAAGTGTGAAGATAGTGTAAGGAGCCTCTGGGACAGCTACAAGCGTACCAACATCAGAATTATAGGGGTGCCAGAAGATGAGAGAGAGCAAGATATTGAAAACCTATTTGAAGAAATAATGGCAGAAAACTTCCCCTACTTGGTGAAAGAAATAGATTTACAAGTCCAGGAAGCGCAGAGAACCCCAAACAAAAGGAATCCAAAGAGGACCACACCAAGACACATCATAATTAAAATGCCAAGAGCAAAAGACAAAGAGAGAATCTTAAAAGCAGCAAGAGAAAGAAACTCAGTTACCTACAAGGGAATACCCATACGACTGTCAGCTGATTTTTCAACAGAAACTTTGCAGGCCAGAAGGGAGTGGCAAGAAATATTCAAAGTGATGAATACCAAGAACCTACAACCAATAGTACTTTATCCAGCAAATCTATCATTCAGAATTGAAGGTCAGATAAAGAGCTTCACAGATAAGGAAAAGCTAAAGGAGTTCATCACCACCAAACCAGCATTATACGAAATGCTGAAAGGTATCCTTTAAGAAGAGGAAGAAGAAGAAAAAGGTAAAGATACAAATTATGAACAACAAATACGCATCTATCAACAAGCGAATCTAAGAATCAAGTGAATAAATAATCTGAGGAACAGAATGAACTGTTGATTATAATAGAATCAGGGACATAGAAAGGGAATGGACTGACTATTCTTGGGGGGGGAAAGGGGTGTGGGAGTTGCGGGAAAAGACTGGACAAAAATCATGCACCTATGGATGAGGACAGTGGGTGGGGAGTGAGGGCGGAGGGTGGGGTGGGAACTGGGAGGAGGGGAGTTATGGGGGAAAATGAGGATCAAATGTAATAATCTGAACAATAAAGATTTAATTATTAAAAAAAAAAAAGAAAGAAGAAGCCATTTTTTAAAAACAGTTCTGGCCCTGGCCACTGTGGCAGTTGGTTGAGCATCGTCCTGTGCACCAAAAGGTCATTGGTTCGATTCCTGGTTGGGGCACATGCCCAGGGCACAGGTCCCCTGGTACAGGAGACAACCGATCACTGTTTCTCTCACATCAATGTTTCTCTCTCCCTCTCCCTCTCTTTCTAAAATCAATAAAAACATATTTTAAAAAATTCTGTCCCCCAGTGCTGGGAACTATCTGGCCGAGTGCCCAGCTCAGTAGACTTTGCCGGGTGACCTGGTGATGGCCGGTGTACGCTGAGACCCCACAAACACAAGCCATCTTTCCAAAACACTTAGAGAAGTCAGCCACGGCAGCATGAGGAGGGGTGGAGGGCACAGGCCCCGTGCCAGATCCCACCCTGTCCCTCATGTCTGTGTGGCCTCCTGTGTCCCTGGGGGCGGAGTGGCGCTGTGTCACCGGGCTGCGGTCAGGACCGCCTGCTGCATTCATCCAGGAAAAGGAAGAGCCATAACGGAGAGCAGGCCCTCTACGTGCGGTGGCTTCTCCTGACTCGGTTCCCATGACTACACCCTGTTGATATCATTCCCGTGGTTATTCGATTTCCTTTTTGCTTCCCTACCAAACGGGTGGGTGCTGCTCTCCCTCCCGTGGAGTCTTCTTTAGCATCTTCTTTCCTTTCCTGCACAGGCTCCCAAGAAACATTTGCAAAATGGGATCATCCGAGGCTACCAAATCGGTTACCGCGAGTACAGCACGGGGGGCAACTTCCAGTTCAACATCATCAGCATCGACACCACCGGGGACAGCGAGATCTACACCCTGGACAACCTCAACAAGTTCACCCAGTACGGCCTGGTGGTGCAGGCGTGTAACCGGGCCGGCACGGGGCCTTCTTCTCAGGAAATCATCACCACCACCCTCGAGGATGGTAGGTCCGAGGGGCAGGGCCGCGGCTCCTGGCTTTCCTTCCTCCAGGGTTTGTTCTGGTTGGGGCGCTGGCTCCCCACAGCCTGGCCCCAGCCCTTGGCTTTGCAGTGATGAGGCAGCTGGCCTGCGGGTGGGCGGGGTCTCCATGGGGGAGCTTGCCCTTATTCACTCCAGCCCTGCATTGATTGGGTCCCGCCCTTGACATGTCTGGATTGAAAAGCCAAAATCCATTTCCTCTCCAGCATCTTTCTCCTTCATTTGCAAACAAGAATTGGGCTTTTCCCCAGGGACACCATGCTCTCCCTCTGACTGCAAAAGTCTGACCAGGATGCAGAAATCCGGTTTTCTAAGAATTCCTCCCAAATCAATGTTCAGGAGGATTTTTTTTTTCTTTCTTTTTTATGATTGCTTTCTATTTTCAAGCATCTGAGATCAGGGAACACACATGAGTGGACTTTGGAGCAAATCTCACGGTGCTGGAGCGCCCCCTAGTGACCATAAGAATTCATTCTCGCTTTTCAGGACAGTGAAGGAAACCTAAAAGCCAGGATTGGTGGGAGTGCTTGAAAAGACAGAGCACCCTGGTGTCCGGAGGCAGGGCGTTGTGGGTGCAGAGATGAGATGTGGGGTTAGCTGCAGGAATGAGTAGCAGGTAGGAAGGCAACAAGCACGCACTGCAATATTTGTTGTGCATTTACCCCCTTGGTCATAGGTTTGAGATGTTGCTTTATCAATGCACAATTTCCTCTTTTGAAGAAATTGCTGACGTCTATTGAGAATTGCTGACCATTTTTTAGAGAAAGAGAAGTCTTAGGTAACTGGAGGCTTAAAGACTGGGGCTGTGTGTCCGCCTCCACAATCCTTGCCATGTCTGCCCTTGGGTTTATGCTTTGATGCTCATTTTCCCTTGATGCGTGTGGCTCAGTCAGTATTTCATCCCCTCTCCTACATGCAGCATTTAAGGTTTGCCTAAGCTCCATGTGGGAAAATACTTCAAATAGTTTCCTAACCTGCATCGTGGTCCAGTTTCTCTCCTTCCCCTGACAGAATGTTTTAGTATTGAAAGGGGGCTGTGGGGGCGGATGGGGCGGTAAATGAGCTGTGATGACATGGCCTGCTTTTTAACACTTTTCAGGAGCTAGACTTCCAGTTTACATCCCAGATATTACCAAAGCGAGGGGACGTATTGCACAAAGTAAATACAACACTGGCCTTCACTCAGGAGTAAGAACAGGCGTGTTCACAGCTCCTTGAGCCGGGGGCGGCCTCCTTAGAGTGAAGTAGTTCATCTGGAAAGAGAGACGGTGGCAGTCTATTAGGACATATGCATGAACTCATGATAGTCTACTGAGTCACTCATAATATTTGCACAGGGGGAATGGTGCTCAGTTTCCCTTCATTCCGGGAATTGAGTGCAGTTGTTTTCTTGGGTTTGCGCATTGATACAAGAAACTAATGTTGCTTATTCAGTACTCGTATTGCTCTGCTAATAAAACCAACCACCGTTATTACAGACGCTAATTATTTCATTGCAGTGCCCAGTTACCCCCCTGAAAATGTCCAAGCCATAGCAACATCACCGGAAAGCATATCAATATCCTGGTCCACACTTTCCAAGGAAGCTCTGAACGGAATCCTCCAGGGCTTCAGAGTCATTTACTGGGCCAACCTCATGGACGGAGGTAAGAGGATGAAACGGCGGCCTTGCGTTTGCCCCAAAAGATGCAATGGAATTTGCAGGCCCGGGTCCCAATGTGGGTTCAGGACATGGTGGGTGTGTCTTTATCATTGAACAGTTTCCTCTTTTCCTACGTCCTTCTGTTCCTATCTCTCAGCCAGCATGTTAACAGGTGTGTGCAGCTCTTGAAGGCATCGCGTCCCCAAAAAGCAACTGGAGGTGTAAGAGGGGGTGGTGCTTGGAAAATCTAGGCATAGGTGTGTTTTCCTAATTATAAGTACCCGTGTCAAACCTCTGCAGGCAGCACCAAAAGCTTGGTCTGTATTTAGAAAGTTCTAGGTGATGTAGATGCTGGTAGGTTGGCCTCTGATTCTCCAACAGAACTCAGCAGGGAAACTTCCTAAGTTCCCGTAGCTGGCCTCCCAGGGCGATCAGAGGAATGGAGGGTGCCTGAGGGGGATGCCCTCGCCCCCTGAGGAGCCATCATATCCATGTCTGTGCCCTCCTCTTCCTGTTTCTCCTCCTCCCCCTCCCCCTCCCCCTCCCCCTGCTTCTTTTTCCTCATTCTTCTTGTTTCTTTATGTTTGTTTTTTCTTTCAAGTTTTAGTACAGAAAGTCTCCTATTTGGGCAAAGTACCTGCTCAGGTGGTGGCAAGACTGAGGCCAGATGTTTCTTAGGTCAAATTCATGTGGGTGACTTTGCTTTCGGATGGTGGGTGTCGCTGAGCCAGGCTGATCACCCCTCTGTGAGCATGACAGGTGCCCACCTGCATTGTGGCCCTAACAGGAAAGGCCTCCTAGGTCTGCTCACTGCTTGGGAGCCAAGATTGTGGAGACCCACACCCACATCCAACCTTGCTGTCCTTCCCCAGCCTCCTCCTGCACCCCTGCCCCCAGGCCTGCCTCCTCCTACACCCCTGCCCCTGGGCCCCGCCTCCTTCTGCACCCCTGCCCTTGGGCCCCGCCTCCTTTCTGGCCTGAGGTATCTTTCAGCCCCTCGGAGTGGGTGTGGCCTCCTGGTGCACACTCACCTGAGTTTGAGCAAACACAGCTGAGCCCCCAGATACAGCCCACTCCTGCTCAGGACCTGGGCCTGCTCTGCCAAGCAGGTGAACGGGCCCCAGGGGGCTCTCCTATTCATCCCGGAAGGGAGGAAGAAGACATTAGCAGAATGATGGCGATTTGCTCAGTCACTAGCAGTGTCCACGCCTCAGCTAGTTTTGTCTGTGGCCAGTCTTGCTTCTCTGGGCTGAGGATTGGACTCAGTTCCACTCCATGTCCAGCGTAGCCCTTGCTCAGCTCCAGGCACTGGGAGGCATTCTGTAGAGTCACCCGCTCTTCCTGCAGCGGACGGGGTCGCTGAGCATCTACTCGGTGCTGGACTCGTCTCCACACTGAGGATGCAGCACCCGCCGGGGATGTTCCAGACCAAGGAGCAAGGGAGGGTCTCTCAAATGTAGCCCCACCAGCCCCCAGTGCACAGCCAGTCCCCGGGCAGATTCAAGTACATGGTTCTCCCACAGCTTCTTCTCTCTTCCCAAACATGCATCTGTAAATCCCACAGATATAAAGTTAAAAACAACAAAAATGTGCCAAAGTGTCTATTGTATTGCGGTAAAGCTATAGGGTATCATTGCATAGACCTGGTCTGGTTCCTACTCCTCGTCTTGAACAAGATAACACTGAACCCCTAACACTCCCCTAAAGACAGAGTGACACTAAAATTACTCCAGTTTGCTTCTTCTTGGAAACGTTTCCAGAATCCAGTGGTGACTCTCCATTCAGATTTTCACACGTCACTCATTCACCAACACTGCCCATTAGTATCTAAGTCCCGTGATGAATGATGCGGTTTAAATGGTTCCGTCAACTTTGCGCTCTTAAAGGTTGAAAAACCTGGATATTCAAACACATAAACTTAATAAATAATGCTTGGGAATGCATAGTGTCCCCCAAATGCGTTTAGTCACCGTATGAAGATCCAGGTGATGTGCTTCATGTCCAGGGTAGAAGCCCTCCACTTACCTTGTAGAAGATGAGAGAGACCCTCAGAACAGAAACCTGCTCACCAGCACTCACGCCTCACCTGCCACTTACGGGAGGTGACATTCGTGAATTAGCAGGTAATTCCATGGAATTCCTGGGCGCTTTTGCACAAACTCCTCAGGCGGTGGCCCTGAGCTTTCCATGGACACAGAACATGTAGTGACTGAGTAGAGATCTATACCCACTGATCCTTGAGGACACGTTGCACACACACCCACACACACACACACTCACTCACTCACACACATTCACACATACACACTCACATGAGCTCACACACTCACATGTGCACACACTCTCATACTCACACTCACACGTGCACAGACTCTCATACACTCAGTCACACATGTGCACACACTCTCATACACTCACACGTGCACACACTCTCATATTCTCACACATGTGCACACACTCTCATACACACACTCACATGTGCACACACTCTCGTACTCACACTCACACATGTGCACACACTCTCATACTCACACTCACACACTCACACTCACACTCACACACACACTCACACTCACACACACTCACTCACACTCACTCACACTCACACTCACACACACACTCACACTCACACTCACACTCAGGCCTAGAGAGGCTGAGGTTGTTACCACCACTGTGACTAGCAATTGCCCCAAAGATTTTCAAAAATCTGTGTAAGACAGCAGTTTGCTGCTGCTAATGTGATCAGATAAAATAAAACTGGTTAGCATATCTTTGATAGCATAGGTTAAATCACAATATGCCTGTGAACTGTCCGAGTACTTTATCATAATCAGAAAGTTAAGTAACTTTGAGACCTGACAGAAGCAGTTCCTCTCAGATTGCTAGGAAACTGCCATTCTGAAAAGTCACCACTTCGTCGGAATCTGAGCTACTTCTCAGCCCTTTTGTCTTCAGGACAAAAACAGTGGATTCTAACTGGAAGTAACATGCACACACCCCCGGGGCTCTGGCTGAGGTGGTGGGTGCCTCCGGAGCAGTTACTCCCACCCCTATTGGTTTTCTGCCTTAAAACACTTTGAGAATGAGCGGGGTATAAATCAAGACATACAACTCTCGTTTTAAAATACAATTTTAAAAATCATTTTTGGTAAAAGAAGTAGTGTGACTTCTGAATATATTGTGTATATTCCTTTCCTATTGTTTTACTCTGATAACAAACTGAACACTATTCTCTCCTTCCTATATATCTACTTTTAAATGACCCTATGGAGCTGGGAGAGGTGGGTGACAGGAATCCGTGGTTAAGCCATAAAAAAGGAAGCGGAGCTTTGAAAATGGAAGTTACGCCTGCTGCTTGGCATTTGGCTTTTTCATGATTTCCCTCCTATTTCCTCCACATCTGCTGATGGAGGAGGCCCTTCTGCCGGGGAACACACTTCCCGCGGGAGGGAGGGGTGTGCAGAGTGGGTCTGACAGGCAGAATCACCGGGGGATGATTTTGAACAGGGGCTTTGACTGCAGTCATATTCCTGTTCATGATAAATGAGTTTGAAACAATACGAACCCCAATATGAATAAACATGCAAATATGAATTCTAATTAGCATTGTAATTTATGAGCAGATGTGATTCTTGGTGTAATTGCTGCTCTTAGAAAGACCAGGTGTGCCCTAGCCAGTTTGGCTCAGTAGACAGAGCGTCGGCCTGCAGACCAAAGGGTCACGGGTTCGATTCTGGTCAAGGGCACATACCTTAGTTGCAGGCTCCTCCCCGTCCCTGGCCCTCGTCAGGGTGTGTGCAGGAGGCAACCAATCAATGTGTTTCTCTCACCTTGATCTTTCTCTCTGTCTTTCCCTCTCTCTGCTACTCTCTCTAAAAAATCAATGGGAAAAATATCCTCAGGTGAGGATAGATAAATCCTTACTAATAAAAGCCTAAGAAGTTGTCACGCCATGATGCCCTCATGCCGTCACAAGATGGGCTGCGCGCACAGCAGGCATGCGCAGGTGGGTGGGGCTGGGCTTGATGGGAGTCCAGCCTCCGCAAAGCGAGGCCTGCCTGGGGGTCCCCCGGCTCCACACGGCGAGGCCTGCATGGGGGTCCTAGTGGGGAGGTCTCGCCTCCCGGCTCCACACAGCACCGAGGTAGGACCCCTGGCTCCAGCCTCCCTCTTTGGGGCAGTCCATCGAGGAGCCCCGGATGGGTGGGCGGGGCCTACCTCTTTGGGGTGATCGATTGTGGGGCTCCCGCACTGTGACAGGTCACAGGCCAGGGCTGGGGGACACCCCCCAGTGCACGAATTTTGTGCACTGGGCCTCTAATTAATAAATAAATAAATAAATATAAAAAGACTAGGCGCCTGCTGGTCTTCTCCCTCGCACCACTCCCTCCTCCTCACACTTTCTCAAGAAAAGCCCTCCCCGGCCACAGCCTTCTCCCACATGCAGGATCAGAGCCCACTTTCTCTGTGGGTACAGACCCCCTGGCCACTTCAAAGAGAAGAGCAAACAAATCACAGAGGCCCCAGGAGGTCAGATGATTTAGTCACATTCTCATAACTAGCTCCTGGCAGGGCCCGGCATAACCCCTTCACCCCCTTAGATGTATTTTCCCTGAGTGTGTGTGTGCACGCATATATGAGCATGTGTGTGCATGTGCGTATGTACAGGTGGGTGCACCTGTAGTAATCTTTGGCACAACATAGAAGTCTCTAAATCTGAAAAGATCTTATGAGATCTATACTTAACACTTTTTCTCATTAACGTTTGGGTTCTTTATCCTAATCCAACTGACCCACATTAAACATGTTCAGGAGAATGAACATCATGAATGAATCATATGACAGGAAGAGACCTGATGGTCCCCCAGGACGGACCCTGCCTTCAGAGGGGAGAGTCTTTAACCCTGGTGGGTCGAACAGTTGTTGGCTTTCTGAATGCAGAATGCCACTTCCATGAGCAAACAGTTTTCTCCTTTCCACAAGCATCTGTTGAGGCTTCCAAACTGTGGCCCCTCAAAATCTGCATCCCTGTGGCCTCCCCAGAAAACACTGGGGTAAAGGTATCTGGGGGGCGGGGGGCCACCTTTCTTGCCTTGCTTTCTCCCCCCAGCAAAGCGTACCGCCCGCAGAACTCATCCACTGTCTGTTCCAGGTGCCGACTGGCCTTTAGCTCATGTTCGGGTCCAAGGCTGTGTCTGTGCCCCAACGCCCCTCATTGCCCATTTCTGCACTCCCCTTCCCATCCTCGCCGCACACAGGGCTCCCGGCGTGTGCGTGACAAGCCTCGGCCTCCCCCGCGCACTATTTTACATTCCGCATTTCTCCTGTGCCCCCGTCAACTCTTCCATTTGGTGATGATCAAAAGCAAAAATTAAAAAGCACATCCCACAGTCATCGTAACTACAAATAGGAGGTCATTCACCTCTGAACTGCTGTACACTCTTCTAGAAGGATGGAGAAAAGAAAGACAAGGATCGGGAAGAGAAAACCAGGCCGAAAGCCCATTTAATCCGGCCGTTGTGACAGTCCCACAGAGTGGTCATGGCCGAGTGGCTGGGATTGTGGGCTGTGGCGTTAGGCCAGGCACTGTGGTTCCACAGCCCATGCTCCCGGCCGCTGCGCTAGGCTCCGTGACCTTAGGCGAGGTATTGATCCCCTCTCTGCCACAATTTTTCTCCCATAAAATGTAGGAATAATAGAATTCATGTAATTCTATTACATGAGTTAGCACGTGTACATAGAAGAGTGCTGGCACCTAGAGCAGAAGACACAAATGGGCAGCCTTATCGCTTTCTAAGTGGATGCACAGTGGCCTTCATTCTAGCCAGCCACCCAAGAAGGAACCCCCTGGACCTCCACTTCGCGCCATTCTCTTAGTGAGGGCACACAGGTGGCAGGCAGTCCCAAACCTTCCACGAGTGGCCACTTTCCCCGGGGGTGAGTCATGCTCGGGCCTCTCTCTCCTGCGCTGGCTCCTCTGTAGGTGGCTCATTTCAAAACCTGAACCCCCCTGGAGGTATTAACACATCACTGAAAGTTTTCTCAAATTGCCACGTATCATATGCCTGCGAGCAGAGAGCATAACGTCCCACCTTTGAATATTATTAGCTGATCCCACGCCAGAAAAGGAAGCGTTTTTAGCTGAGGCCTACCTTCTGAGACATCAGCATGTCACTGCTGCAGGGATGCTGGCGGGTTCGCTCCAGGTGACAGGAGTTGGCTGGGCCACCTCCTCTCAGCTCAGAGATAGGGAAGAACTTAGGTGCTTCAAGATCCATGCATTTGGCCTTAGCCGGTTTGGCTCAGTGGATAGAGCGGACTGAAGGGTCCTGGGTATGATTCCGGTCAAGGCCACATACCTCAATTGCAGACCCTGCTCCTGGAGGGGCACATGTGGGAGGCAACCAGTCAATGTGGATGTTTCTTGCTGTCCCTCCTCTTCCCTCCCATTCTCTCTATAAATCCATGGGAAAATATCCTCAGGTGAGTATTTACAATACAACAACAGCAACAAAAGATACGTGTGTTTTGACTCAGAGTAGGTTTTAAAAACAAAAACTTGCAGAGCTTTGTATTTTGAGATGATGCTTGGTTGTTGTGATGGTATGACTGCGGACACGTATGTCCGAACTCACTGAAATGTACACATTAAATATGTGCAGTTTTAAAAAAAATGTAATTGCAGTTGACATACTGTGTTACCTGAGTCTCAGGTGTACCGCTTAGGGGTTAGACATTCATGCACCTTTCGAGGTGACGAGCATGACAAGCCCAGTGACCATCTGTCACGTGCCTGGTTATTGCACAGAAGCTTCTTAACGAGCAGTCGGAACTGTATCCACGGAGGAGCGGTGTGGCCCTCGGCTTCGTGGGTCGGTGAGGGGCCTTGCGTGAGAGCCGCTGCCCGAGGACTTCGTGGGAGAGGCCACGTGGGGCTGGCCTGGGTGTTAACACTTAACCTGGGTGAACTGCTGCTTTTCAGACCGATGTCCCTGGCAGTGTGGTCCGAGTGAGCTTTCCACATGAAAAGGCTGTGCACTGTCCCTTTGGGTGACGTCAGGGTGTGACACACGGAGGCACGTGGCTGGCACTAGACATCATGCACCGCACCCGGAAGGCGCGTGCCCCCACCACGGTAACAGATCGTGTTTTCTTGTCCTCCAGAGCTGGGCGAGATCAAGAACGTCACCACCACGCAGCCTGCGCTGGAGCTGGACGGGCTAGAGAAATACACCAACTACAGCATCCAGGTGCTGGCCTTCACCCGCGCCGGCGACGGCGTCAGGAGCGAGCAGATCTTCACCCGCACCAAGGAGGATGGTGAGACAGGGGCGGTGTGGGTGGACTGCTCAGTTTTTATTGTTTGTTTGTTTAACATATTTTTTATTGATTGCAGAGAGGGAGAGAGAAAATCCTTGGTCGGCTGCCTCCTGCACGCCCCCCACTGGGGATGGAGCCTGCAACCTGAGCATGTGCCCCGACTGGGAATCGAACCATGACCTCCTGGTTCATAGGTCGACACTCGACCACTGAGCCACACCAGCCAGGAAGCTCAGTTCTGTCTGAAAGGCCAGAAGACATAGGAGGCTCCTGCCAAGTGGCAGCGTTCCCGACCTGAGCTATTGTTGGGAAAGTGGGGTCACGGGGCGCACCTAACTCCCCAGCCCCGCCTGTGGCTGCCCTCCCAAAATCCGCCAGCAGGCTTCAGGCCATCTGCTTCCTATTGTCTTTGTTGATTTATCCATTATCTCTCTCTTCCCCTATAATTTCTTTTTGGCCAAGTATTATTTTAAGCAAAAATGCCTTTTATTCCCAGAGCGGTAAGGCTTGCTGTACCTGTTTTGTGTGCCATTAGGATAATTTTAGGGTCTCTTCAGCCATTAGGTATAAGCTCTGATCCTTGCCATCCTTCCACTTGGAAGTTACGTCAAGGTCTAAGACCTATTATTCTGTGCCAGCTTCAGAATCACTTTAGAATAAGCCCTTCATTTGAGAGCTTCATGCTAATTTTTTAAAATTGCAAGAATTCATGATGGCTTAGTAAAACTTTAAATCACAGTGCATTTTGTTTCACCTCATTTGGACTTGGTTATGTGACTGTTTCCCAAAGCTACAAACACTACATGACAAACAGTTCTTTGTATTATCCTAAGGGAAACCCTGAGGGGCCTGATTCAAGCCAGTTTGGAGAACGGTTCAAGTTCTAATAAGTATTCTAGGAATCATGAGAAGAGTATTCTCCACCTTCACAAAGGAAGGAGCAACTGATGTCAAATTGATCCCCATGTGGAACCATCCAAATCAGAGCCCAGAGTTATACCAGAGAAAGGGTTGAGATGAGCTCAGGATGCCTGGGTCCTGTGCTAGTTTGGCTCTGGGATTTGTTTGTCTTCTCTTCAGGACTCTTGTTCCCCAGGCTGAGTGGGGTGGGGTGGGAGCACCATCACCCATCGTCCAGGACCTGCCATGTACTGGCAGGTTTGATGTCTGTGCAACCTGTTCACCGCGTAGAACATCTAACATGCTCTTGCTCCAGCCCATATCCGTCCTGTGGCATCAAAGCCAGGGACTCATGCACCGAGGCCTGGGCGGACTCTTCTCTTCAGCATTTCTGTCTCCTCACAACATGTCCCTGACATCCACAGCCTGCTGTCTTCCACCTCACTCGGCTCTGAACTCAGCAAACCCGGCCCTGCTCCCCCAAGCAGTCCCATCCCTCCACCTCACGCATTATTCTCACTGTCTCTCTAGCCTTCCTGTACCATAGGGCCCGCACACAAGTTAAGCCTTAGTAGCTTTCACTTTTCTAGAACACTTGAGCATTCCTTCCCAGGAATGTGCAGGTGTCAGCTGGTTCTGCTCAAAGAAGTCGGATTATTTAGAGAAATCTCAGGTCAAAATGCACCGCCACGAGGAAGTCACACATTAAGAGAGAGATCTACAAAGAGTGAAGACAGCTCTCTTTTAATTTTTAATAAAAGGTAACAGATGGAGAGCCATGTCTAGATGCTGCCCGTGGGACTCCGGGCACCTTATCTAACCTTCTCTGACTGTCTGCATGTACGAAATTTCCATAACGATCAGACAGAATGAAATATAAAAAGTGGAGTGATGTGTGCAAACACCTAGTTTGACACATGGTGGGATGGTCCTTGACACTAGGTATTTGATTATTTGATCTCAGCTCCTTCAGAGCAGGGGCGGAGCACTCTTTTGCATTGCTAAGCAATAACACGAATGTCACTGGAATTATTATTTAAAGAGCAAGTGGATCAGCAACAGGAATCTTGACACCTGCAATTTTCAGAAGAATGTACGAAAATCCAATAAGAAGGGAAGGCTCTCCCAACTCCTTATTGACTGATGGTCATTTCAGATCAATTTTTAATTAATCCTCCAGCTTTATAAATCATGGGGCTCTGTCTCAAAACTTGACCCTGAGACCCAAAGTCTAGTTTGTCCATCAGGAATTCTCTGCTTTCGCATCCGGTGCTGGCAGTGTATGGAGATGGGATTGATTGTGGAGGGCCCTGCCTCGGGTATACCAGTTTCCCCAGGGTTGGGGGCCGTGCACGCTGGTGCCTGGGACAAGCAGTGATGCAGAACTGAATGTGAGTGTTTCCTCGGGGTAAACCATCAGCAGCTTTAAAGAGGAAGCAGAGCAGAGATTAGGTGGAAGGAGAGAAAAACTAGTGCAATAATGACATGATCTCCCAGGTTCACATGAAAAGCTCACTGGCTTAGAAATAGTAAAGAATGGTGCCAGGCACCCTTCTAGGCTCCGTATCTAATGCAAATAGACATGTGGGCAGTTTCTAGAACTGCATGCAATTTTGAGTCTGATTGAAAGAAGAAATAAAAGCTAATTATGCTTCAGAAAATTAAGAATATAGATTCTGTTTATTACTCTGCTATGGGGTCTTATAGTTTTGAAGTTTGGAATGCATTGTCAGCTTCAATTAAATTATGTAACGATGTAGATAAAATTCCAGAAAATAATAATATTCAATATTTATGAAGCTCTTCCTCAGTAAAGCACGTGCCCCTGCCTGGGCCTGGTCACCAAGACCAGAACAGTGATTGTGGCAAACACAAGGCTGAAGGAAGTGTAGGTATGGCACTCACTCAGACTCCTGTCAAACTTCAGACCAAGGCAATAGTTTTTCAGAACCACAACTTTGATGGCTGACATTATGATACATTAGTAGAGGCCTTACCTGTCTATGCATGTTCTATGTTCTATAACAACTTACCACAAACTTGGCTCCTTAAAACACACACCACCCATTTCCATGGGCCAGGGTGTGGCTCTGGGTTAGCCAGGTCCTCTGCCCAGGGGCTGTGTTCTCACCTGAGATAGGTCCCCCCCCCCCCGCCCCCAACAAGCTCACTGGTTGCCGGCAGGATCGGCCTTATGGTTTTAGGGCTGTGATCCTCTGAGCTCCCAGAGGCCGCCTGCCATTGCCTGTCCCATGGCCCCTCCATGGCAGGGTACCCTTATAGGCTCTAAGACCAGACAGAAAGAACACCAAACCCTAGATGATCATGTAACAAGGTCCTGGGGTGGGAGAAGAGGCCACTTCCAGGGACTAAAGCAACACCAAGCCAGGAGGAGCCCACTCACTGACCAGGCACGCCCAGAGGAGGTCTGAAGGTCCCCCACCCTGCACATTGCTGAGGGGGACGGAAGGGTGGCAGGAAGGGAATTCTAGGTTCCGGCTTCTGCAGACAGGAGGTAGCTGTGCCATTCCCTGAGTGGGGGCCAGAGGAGGTCAGGCTCAGGCTCGGGAGGGAAGGCGGTGAGCCCTGCGGGGGACCTGGCAGGTCTAAGGTGCCTGTGATGGGAGTGGAGGTGTCGTGCAATGGGATTGGGAGCGATCACATCAGCAGCGCAGGAGGGAGGGCCAGGCGAATGGGAGAACGAGGAAGAATGGTTTCCCCGCAGCTGCCTCTTCCCTTCCGCCTGTCAGATCCCAGTCAGACATTCACTCAACAATGGGCACCGACTCACCAAAAATGCCAGCGCTTGCCTATGCCTTTGTAAGAAACAGCACTTTACCGAACTGTCATCTGACAACAAGGGATGTCTTAAGAAAATAGCTCCTAGACCAGCGGTTCTCAACCTGTGGGTCGCAACCCCTTTGGCGGTCGAACGACCCTTTCACAGGGGTCGCCTAAGACCATCCTGCGTATCAGATATTTACATGACGATTCATAACAGTAGCAACATTACAGTTATGAAGTAGCAACGAAAATAATTTTATGGTTGGGTCACAACATGAGGAACTGTATTTAAAGGGCCAGAAGGTTGAGAACCACTGGCCTACACAGACTGCTGCCCACTGTCTGACTTAGCAGCATTCTTGCTAAAACGGAGCTCTTAGAGGTCATGCCCAAGGTCGGGCGTAGGGGGGCTCAAGGAGAGAAACTTCGTCAGCTCCACGGCTGCTGTAACCAACTATCACCGCCCGGGGCTTCAACCACAGAGATGCACTGTCTCATTGTTCTGGTGGCCAGAAGTTCAAAGTCAAGGTGTGGGCAGGGCTGGTTCCCCCTGAGGCCCGAGGGAGAACGGGCTCCGGGCCTGGCCCCTGCCAGCTCCTCCCTGTGTCTTCCCTCGTCCCTCTGCCCATGTCTGTGTCCACATTTGCCTTTTTCTAATAAGGACACCGGCCACCTTGGATCAGGGTCGCCCTAAGGACTGCATTTTAACTCGATAGCCCTCTGCAGACTCCATCTCCCAGTGAGGTCCCTTCTGACGTCTCGGGGCTAGAGCCGCACCCCTCGGATTTTGAGGGGACACAGTTCAGCTCCTTGGAAAGCTGAGAGGGGAGAGGGGTGGCCCCACTGGCCGGTGGGGTCCTGCCAGGCAGGTGGGCCTGGGCGCAGGTGGGGGCCCCATTTCCGTGACTGAACGCGCGCTCTTGTGTCCAGTTCCAGGTCCTCCCGCGGGCGTCAAGGCAGCGGCAGCCTCGGCCTCCATGGTCTTTGTGTCCTGGCTGCCCCCGCTCAAGTTGAACGGCATCATCCGGAAGTACACCGTGTTCTGCTCGCACCCCTACCCCACAGTAAGTTGGTAAATAGCCAAGTGCCTTACGCGTCTCCGCCACAGCTGCGAGGGCTCCTTGGGGACAGGCCCGTCCCGTGGTCCCCTGCCTACGTGGGTCTTCCTGGTGGGTTTATTTTTCCTGTTGTCTCCACACACAAAGCAACATCCTCCTTTAAGCCTCCTTTGGAAATACACGTCTGAACCATTGTAAGGGGCACAATGGTCTGGAATTATTGTTTATTTGGTGACTTCCCCCAGAGCTGCCAGCCGGCTTATCAGAATCAAAACCCAGAGGCCTTAATTGTGCCTTAGTTGAGAGTCAGTGGACAGCACCTATTGATTTTGCTGTTGGACTGGTTGTTAAACGCACTTCCTGCCTTTTCTCCTGTCCCTTCCCTCCCTCCCTCCTGTGCCCGCCTCCTACCCTGACTTCCTCCCCTGCCCCATTCCTCCCCCACTAAGAAGCCAGCAGGCAAACCCTGTGGGCCTAGAGGGACTACAGTGAGGCTCTAGGACCCTCCCAGTTACAATAGTCAGCTTAGCTCATTGCAAAGGAATAAAAAATTGGAGTAGGGAAGAGTTCCAAGTGTAGTATTTATTACCGCTCATGTTATTACCATTGAAGAAACCCTATAGAGTCCAAGTGTTTCTTAAACCAGATAAAAGGCAAATTTTAGAGAAAAGAAAAGAAAAATGGTTCATCAACATTCATGATGTTTTCGTGGAAGTTTTTATGACATTTTTTGAGGTAGGCACCCTGTCCAATCCATCTTTCTATGTCCCTGCTTCCCGCATGGATTTGACATGCGTAGCCATTCCATGGGTATTTGTGGGGTAGACACAAATTAATTTTAGTTTCATTCTGGTAAATATTGTAGCATCAAATTTACCATCTTTAGTATTTTAAGTGATGGTTCAGTGGCATGAAGTGCATTCACATTGCTGCAACCATCACCCTCATCCATCTCTAGAACTTTCCGTCTTCCACAACTGAAACTCTGTCCCCATTAAACAAACTAACTCCCCATCCCCTCCCACCAATGCCCGGCACCCACCAGTCCAGTTCCTGCCTATAGATGTGACTATTCTAGGGACCTCGAATAAGTGCAATCACACCATGTGTCCTTTTGTGACTGGCTTACTTCGTTCAACATAGCATGTTCCAGATTCATCCACATGAAGCATGTGTCAGACGTCCTTCCTTTTCAACACTGAATAGCATTCCTGAACTAATTTATCTATTGATCCTTTAATTAAAGTGATATGTTTTCCCCAGTCTGTAGGGGCCCCCAAGGCCTGGTGGCCCTGGAGACAGTGGCCATGACCAACGGTGGGAGACAGGGTGAGCGTGGCAGCTCCCTGAGGTCTGGCTCTGCTGTAAATACCGAGTTGTATGTTCTACCGTTTATATGTCAACAGTGGCAGCAGTCAAGGTGGATGTAAATGTAATATGGGCAGAGTTGGTTCCAGAACTTTCTTGGAGGTTCCTTATTTGGTTTCAAACATGCTGTGAATTCTCAGGGATGAACCCTCCCAGCAAAGCCCAGAGGTGCAGATCAGTGTAGACACCAAGATGAAGTGCTGAGAGGCGATTCATGGAGACCCCTCTCCTTAGCCCCAAGACAGACGAAGTTATTGCCACCATTTCACCAGAGACAAAGTGCTTGCTAAGTGAGAACACCCATACTCCATGAGAATGTGGAATGCTCCTTTAATTGCATTCATTCATCCCATTGTCTGTTGGCTGTAGGACTCGCACTTGCTATCTTGACTCCAACACCCTGGGAAGAAGCTAGCAGGGCCCAGAGAACACCAGCATCCGCCTCCCTCTGTCTCTGTCATCCCAATCTGGTCTTTAAACTAGAAACTTCCACCTGGCTTATTTGAAATGAGTCCTGAGTGACTGAGGCTTAGATGAGCGAGACAACCAAGCCCCTTCCTGGGCGCTGTGGGCATATTGGTCCACATGCTACCAGACTACGAATGCCAATCACTAAAAAAGGAAGAGGTGCCCTAATCTGTTTGGCTCAGTGGATAGAGCATCGGCCTGCAGACTGGAGGGTCCTGGGTTCAATTCTGGTCCAGGGCATGTACTTCAGTTGCAGGCTCCATCCTGGCCCTGGTCCTGGCCATGCCAGAGGCAACCAATTAATGTGGCTCTCTCACATTTATGTTTCTCCCTCTCTATCCCTCCCCCTCCCTTCCACTCTCTCTTAAAAAAAAAGGAAAAATATCCTCAGGTGAGGATTAACAAAAAAATTAAAAATTAAAAAAAAAGGAAGAGGTACTATCCTGAAATCATGATCAAACCGTCTGCGGAGTGGAATAGAAATTATTTCCACTTCTCTCCATGCACAGAACCCTGGGATTTGACCCCCCCAGTACCTCCTGGACAAGACCCTTCCAAAGTGTGGCAGTAATGAGGTCAAGTCCACCAGACAGGGGGGCAATAAAACTGAATGCCTCGCCTCCCTGACGTCTCACCACCGCCAGCAGCGTGCCGCTGCGCCGTCTTTTGACCACATTAAGAACCCCTGCAGCTCGAGGGATGTGATCGCCCAGGTGCCCGTGGTCTCTGGGCAGCCTCCGTGGGGTGACGTGAACCCAGGCCGGTTTTACTCCCTCGGGAGGCACCTTGCTGATCACCTACTTCCAATGTCGTTTAAGAGCACGGAGCCTATCTTTCTGGTAGACTTTATTTTTAGAGCAGTTTTAGTTGACAGCAAAATTGAGTGGGAGGTGCAGAGCTCCCATACAAAGCCTACTTTTAAATTAAAAATATAAGTAAAAGATCAGGGGAGAATTAATCTCTTTCCCTCCGGTGGGAAACATGGAAAAGACCATCTTGTGTTTGGGGGCGGGGGGGGGGGGAGCGGTAATGGAATTAACAAGAAATTATAAATCCCTAGAAATGATCCACCTCTCCCTCATCTTTAGTTTCTGTAAATTAATTATACGTCAGAAAACTGGATCTATCAGATTTCTGGAGGTTTTTCCACGTCTGCCTCTGTGTCAGGATGACCACCAGAGGGCAGTCCTAGCTAGTGCTGTGTATTTTCCCTGCTCCTCTATCTGAGATGCTTTCTCTTTGGAATGATTTCCTGGTTGAATGTAGCACATGGGAGGGTAACTCAGGACACAGCGTGCCCTGTCATTTCATCTTCTTTATAAGCATCCCGCAGCCGACCTCCTTGTGGATGTGAATTTTTTCTCAAGGTCCCCGATTCACCTCCCTTCATTGTAAAAGGACTTTGTTACAAGACACAGGCTCTTTTCTCTCACATGGAAAATACATTTTCTAGTCATGCATTTGTTCTGTGGTGTTGTCTCAGTGCAGCTTAGTAAAAGATACTAGAATTTGAAACTGTGTGTGTGGCCAGACGAGGGATTGTACGTTCTTGTAGAGACTGGTTGTCTAGCAGTAGAACCGGGTAAACATTGATCTCACCGTGAAGGGCAGGCAAATGCAATGAGACATCAACCTTCCCAATCAGAGATTTGAACAGAAAATCAGGGACTCGTCCACACACGTTTTGGACCATGGCTATTAATCTGAACATGTAAGAGTTCGAACGACCAGTTCACACAGTGTGACAAGTAATAGACATCCGAAGAAGTGAGCTAACCTTATTGGCTCCTGGGTAGACAGTAGCTAAGTTGATTTTCTCTCTAACCCTCTCCCTACATAAAAACAGTCTGTGAAAAAAAATATCCTGTGCACTGAACGTTTGCCAGTTTGAGTCCTGGTCAGGGCACATGCCCAGGTTTCAGGCTCTATCCCTGGTAGGGAGCATGCAGGAGGCAGCTGATCCATGTTCCACTCTTAAATCGATGTTTCTCTCTCCCTCTCTGGTCTTCTCTCTCTTTTTAAAAAATCAAATTTTAAAAGGTTTTTTAAAATCACTGGCTAGAATTCATCACAGGACCTCACCAACCACATGGGAACCAGGAGGTTCAACCCTAATGTGTCCCCAGAAGACAAGAAAACCAGAATGCTTGGAGACCGCTCTAATCACAACCATGGGACTGCGATGATAAAGGATGGAGTGTTTTTCTTGAATTCCTATTTCTAAGGGGGGTAGAGGGTACCAGAGATTGTCACCATTCTGTGTGATGTGGCAAAGCACACAGCAGTGGTATATGCACACAGGAGCACAAGCAATAGGGTCAGAGGTGGTTTCCTGAGACATATGTACAGCCCTGGCTTGTAGGAGGGGCAGAATTTTACCGGATAGAGGGTTTTATGACCAGAGGAAATAGCACCCTTAACATGACATTGGATCATGAGAGTTCTCTCTCTGCAACATCTTATTTTTTCAATTACAGCTTACATTCCATATTATTTTGTACTAGAGGCCCGGTGCATGAAATTTGTGCAGGGGATGGGGGTGTACCTCAGCCCGGCCTGCACCCTCTCGCAATCTGGGACCCCTCAGGGGATGTCCGATTGCCGGTTTAGGCCCGATTCTGGCCTAAACTGGCAGTCGGACATTCCTCTCGAAATCCGGGACCGCTGGCTCCTAACTGCTCATCTGCCTGCCTGCCTGATCACCCCTAATCACTCTGCCTGCCTGCTTCATTGCCCCAACCACTCACCTGCTTGCCTGATTGCCCCTAACCACTCTGCCTGCCTGCCTGCCTGATTGTCCCTAAGCCTGCCTGCCTGCCTGATTGCCCCTAACCCCTCTGCCTGCCTGCCTCATCTCCCCTAACCACTCACCTGCCTGCCTGATCGTCCCTAACCACTCTACATGCCTGCCTGATCGCCCCTAACCACTCACCTGCCTGCCTGATCACCCCTAACCACCTCTGCCTTGGCCCCTGCCACAGCGGCTTTGTCTGGAAGGACGTCCAGAATGACGTCTAGAAGGTTGTTTGGCTGTCCAGTCTAATTAGCATATTATGCTTTTATTATTCTAGATTAGCTTCAGGTACACAGCGTAGTGGTTAGAAAATCTTTTTCAGTCCTCTGCCTCCTTTCACTCCCACCACCACTGCCTTGGTTCAAGTCCTCACCGGGGACCCAAACTAAGTTAGGAGCCCAGCCCACCGTCCACATCACTGTGAGGGTTACTCTTTCAAGTTCTCGATCTGATCACGTTGCTCCCTTGTGCACATTGCTTGACCTCTCCCTTTTTAGCTAAAAAAACGTTCAAAATCTCCAAGATAACCTGCACAGATTACCACAGTCCTCCAACTCCTGCCCAGCCATATAAGCTTCCACATCCAATACCTGAGACATGTGTGTGTGTGTGTGTGTGTGTTTGTCAAAGTGTGTCTGTGAGTGTGTGTGTGTGTGTGTGTGTCATAGTGTGTGTCTATGAGTGTCTATGAGTGTGAGTGTGTGTGAGTGTGTGTGTGTGTGTGTGTGTGTGTATGTTTGGGTGCTCCTTGCCTTTTCCCTTTCATTCTCCCATGTAAAAATGCTTATTCTTAAGGCTCAACTTAAATCCTGTATAAATTATTCCACCATTTTTGAATCCTTGCCATACTTTAGTCACTATGTGATAAATACTTTCCGCCTATGGTTCCCGATCTTGTTTAGTCAGAGGCACAGTAGGAATAAATTTTATAGTCACAGCCAGTACACACACATAACAAAGCTTCGTAAACAAAACTTACCTTACTGTGCGTGATGCACTCGGATACTTTCTGTTCACTGGATTTTTTATTTTCTTTTGTGAGTGATCACCATGACCCACTAAATTGCTTCTGTGACCCACATTTTTTAAAACCACGGCTTCCCACTGGTTAATCCTGATGGTACTGATGCAGGAGCGCTTGTTAGCGTTGTCGTCCCTGTAGTGGTGGGAGACGCGCAGTCTGGCCAGAAGCACGCAGCTTAGCAAGACAAAGGCGGCGTCCGCCATCCACAGGCGGCTGAGCTCAGAGGCCCGGCTCTTTACCTCACAGCCTCCCACCTCCCTGGGCAGCCGGCTCCCCCTCACCTCCAGGGTTCCTGGCACTGATGTTCACCCTGCCTTTGGCGTGACCGCATCTCTTGCATCATTGTTAGGTGGGGGCATAGTTGGACGCCTTTGGAGGCTTGTTTCTGAAGTGCAGAACCACTGTCAGACATCATTAAGCCTTTGGAAACCTGGTATTGTGCTGAAATAGTGGATGTTCAGCAAATGTTTTTGCATTGAACGAAAATGTTCGTAGTGTGACTGTGAGTCATCCAATGGAGATGACATTGTATAATGAAATTTCTGCTTAATAAGGCGGGAACATGTGTGATCATGGCTGGGATGCTTTCTCTTTCACAGGGAGTTAGCTAAAAATGTCTGTGCTCAGATCACCGACATGGAAACCCTTCTTCTGTCATTCTAAATGACCCCATGGTGGGTCTCTTTTCTGTCATGACAAAGCTAGAAGGTAGGAAGATGCCCCAAGCTGGCCTACGGAAGCCATCATGCCTCGTTTACACATGTGCAAAACTAGTCACTTGCTCATCAGAGCTTTGTCAAGTCCCTCTGAGTGGCAAGCATGCGCTAGCTCTCTATGCCCCGGTGATCAGCTAGATCTCATCCCAGCACTTGGCATCTGAGCGTGTCCTCCTACCACTGGGAATAAACCTAGACACGTTTCCTCGAGAGAAAGCTACTTCTGAGCACCCCAGACCTATGCCGACCAACTCTGGTTTATAAAACTCTTTAGAACGCTATTCCTGAAGTTTCCTGGGAAATGACCTCAGTATTTCACAGCCAATTCTGATGGAAATGGTTCTAGATATTCTTTAAATTTTTCATGGTGTAATTTACATCTATTTATTAGACTTTGATTCCTTGAGGGAGTGGGGGAAATTGCTTGTCTTTTCTAACCCAGTCCTCTAACGATGGTCTTTCTTCCCCCTTCACCTCATTCTCAATGAACCGGCTGATAACTGCTCAATCTTTCTCTGGGATCTGCACTTTCATTTTCTTTTTTATTGTTGTCGTGGTCATTCAGATTCACTGGGCATCAAGGGAAACTGGCCAGGAGCTATAATTGCTCCAAACGCAGGTGACATGTACTCTCAGGTTAAGAGAAACCCTGGCCTTTAAAATCCTGAGCCCAATTTTGTACTTTATGGGGCAAAAGAAAAGAGAAATGAGCCCTGAAATCTCATTTGAAGCCCAGTCTCACAAGACAGCCTGCCCAATTTTGCAGATAAATTGCCAATAAGCCTCCTGGCTTTGTGACGGCACGTGCTCAGACCCGTCGGCCGGTGTGTATCATCTGCACGCGCGCCTCCATCGCTGCTCCTGCCCCCCTGGAGCCACAGAGGAAGCGCCCTGTGGGTCACCCTGCTTGGAAAGATTCCAGCTCTGAAAACACCTTTTCCATTTCACCTGACACAGGCATGTGGGACCACTGAGGGAAGCAAATTGGCTTCACATATTTTCCTATTAAGACAATGAAAATAGCTAGTTTTTTCCAATACTGATTTCTTTATTCCATGGGAGAAGTTATATGATCATAAGCTACGTCTTTAGGCAGAGTATATTGAATAGGCGATAGCAATCAAGTTAAATTAATAAAGCGTGTTTACAGATAGATCATGTGCGTGGCCGTGGCCGAGGGAATGACAACAGAGAAGGGGTGAGGCAAGACTGTAGTAGACGGAGGGGATTTTGTGGGAAGAGCCAGGGAATATGAGGCTCCTGGAACGTCAGTCTGGCTAGTTGGACAATGCCCTTGACCTCAACCATAGCATGAGGAGACGCGTTTCTTTCCCTCTTTTTCTGGATATCAACTTTAATTCAGTTGCAATTAGTATGACAGTGATTTTTATTTTGGAAGGCCAAAGGGTAAAATATGTGATGTTTGGAAGGCTTTTTTAAACGTAGCCAATAGTGATATAAAACATAGCAACTACAGGGATCTCAGTGAAGTACAGAGGAAGCCACCCAAATTGACTCGGATAAAACACATTTTTAATATACTGCTTTTTCTGTAGGTGCTGGACACCTGCCTATCCCTTTAGGAAGGTCTTTGTGCTGTACTATTATCGGCTTTAAGAGATGTAAAGAGTGAAATCAAATGAAAATAAATCCAATCAAAATGTATTATACACAAGAATTTTTAAAACAGAGCAAATCTTAAACTGACCCAGGTAACTTCCTGTTCTAAATGTAAGCCAGACCGTGTCTCTGCCACTAAAAAGAAAGATTTCATATGTTTTAAAAGTGCCATTTCCCAGTGGTGGAAAGAGCTACCCATTTTGTTTATTCTGCTTTGGGGGAAGTTTTTTAAAAAAAATCACTGCTGCGAACATTCTATCTACAAAATCAGAGCATTCCAGTTTTGTTTTGTTTTAACCGCATGTTAATCATTTGATGTAGAACTTTTTAAAGCACCATAGTTCTTTGACAGAATTAGTTTTTTTATTAAAACGTTAATTGCATTTTTAAGTGGAATTTTTTAATATCCATCAGACACACTGAATAATTTGATCTGAGCAGCCTGCTCGCTACCCCTTTTTTATTGCATTCAAATAATTTCTAGGTCATTGTTAAAGTCACTGAATACAACAGACATTCCCTCCAGTTAGCAGTCAGCGGGTCCGCACTCTGCTAGGCTCTGGCCCTGGGGTTGCGGGGAGGGAGGGTGAGGCAGGACCGCCCTCAGGGAGCCTGGACTCTGTCCAGCAGGGCGGTGGGAGGAGCACGCAAGACCAAGCTCCAAAGTGGAACAAACATCAGGTCCTAAGAGACACAAGCAAAGGGCAGACAGGGCACCTGATGGAGGGATGACAGGGGCCACAAGGCTTTACAAATTCATCCGCTGAGCTCAGTAATGTGAGGGATTCGGAAATGAACGTAGCAATTATTGGGGAAACATCCAGGTTTACAGAAATTATTAAAGAGCCATTGAAGTCCCTCACGGTGGCTACTTTTATCTTATTGTTCTGGTTTGGACACAAAAGGAGAAAGATTACACCGAAACCATGAGGCAGAATAATTCTGGAGTGAAGGCAGGTCTGGGAGACGCTGTTCCCAGGTTTTCATGGGGTGACACTGAAGCGCAAGGATCTTCCGGCCACCTTCCCATCCTGTTGAGGAGGACGCTGTCAGGTTCCTTGGAAATCCATGCCTCCACCCCCGGGCCTGAAGCGAAGACCCAGAAAGGCCGAACACGAGTGCGAGCCATCCTGTGTGGGTATTGCTACGTTTACACCATTAGCTGCACTTGCCACTCCGGGTACCACTTTAGGGAGGTGTCAGAAGGCTTATTAATAAAAACTAGACATATTTTTTAAATCAAATTCATGAAGTTTCCATTTATTTTCCTAGGCATGTTGCCAATATTAATCCTGTCCTCAACTACGACAGGAATGCTCTTGCAAAGGGAATTCAAATGGTTTTCTTCCCAGATTTTAGCAGAAATGTGTGAGAACCCTACCTTGCCTCATTTTAATTAATCCTCCATCTGCCAGCCACAATCATTTCCTGCTCCCTTGGGAAGGGAACTTGCCTTACAGTGTACACCCTGGAACTGAGCTCAATAAATGCGTCTGCTTTCCAGTTCAGCAACTATGTATGAGCTTTGACTGTGACGAAGCCTGGCACTAAGAGCTTTTGCATAAGTTTTCTTACCACCACCCAAGGCAGAGATCTGCAGGACAGACCGTGTATACAGCTGGGCAGGTGTCCTGTGCCCCTGGCCATCGGTCATCAGCCACGGGTGCCTACACTTCCAATGGGGAACTGTTGGTATGATACGGAACAGTGAAAACCATGAGCTTGACCTCTGTAAGCACAGTAGGAGTCATAGCTCAGTAGAAAGACTATAGAAATATGTTATATTTTAAGTGGGTGTCTCAAACAGAATGCCCAAGTCTTCCCTCAAGAGCGCTATGGGTTGATCCTGTCATGTGACTTCAGCTCTAGAGAAAAATCTGCTCACCTTACTCCACAATCTCTGATGGGCCAAGAAATAAATAACATGGCTACCACAGAGAGCCGTGTCCATGGAGAGTGGTTAATTAATAAATGCTAGGTTAACTCCAGATGCTGATGCTGATCAAATTGGCATGTTTAAATACTTTTTAGATGTGGAAGAACAGACTTTGTCTCAAGTGGCTAACAGGAATGTGTGATAGGCACAGGCTAATTGGCAACCCCCGTCCACAGATGCCCTGTTTCCTTCCTTGTGCCAGGCAGAGAGCTGAGTTAAAAATGAGCCATGGGGTAGAATTCCCCATCAAGAACCACGGCTACGCAAGTCATATGCCTGGCACCAAAGTTTTCTTAATGTTGACTGCTTCTGGATTTCCATGGGTCCTGAACTAACACTTAAGTCTTCCCTTAAAACAAAAGTGTAGCCCAATCATATTCATGCATTCTAGATTAATTCACAGTTTGGACACAGTGAAATCTTCTAGAATGGCTAATATCCCTGTCAACTCTAAAGATGATGAGCCTAGAGAGTTAAAGATCTCCTAGAAGAAAATTCAACATTTAGGTATTTAAATATTGAAAAAAGTGTCTTTCTCCCTTCCTCACACATGTCTTCTACCCCATTTGAGTCTCTAACCCCTAAGAACCGTTGTCTGTACCCTGCAATTCTTTATGTTGTGGCCCTAGAGAGTCAAGTTCTGCTTTGTTTCTCTCTACCCCTCCACGCTCATTTAAGGCTTCACAGTCTTTGATGTATCTGCCTCGCTGAAGTGTCAGGAGAAATCTGGCAATAAAATCGATCTCTTCTCATTGAACATTCCCAGTATTTGGAAAGGATTGTCGCATATTGAAATGCATGTAGAAATTAGCAAGTCAATTTAAACAAGATTAGATCGTTGTGTGGGGAAACTTGGTATCCAATAAAAAGACAATTAATGAATTGTAAATATAATCCATGGTTTCATAGCTCATACTAAAGTACTGAGGAAACATTTCATAAGGAAGCTAACCTGCTTCATCCCTCTTTCACGGAACAAGCATTCTGGACTGAGCATTAAGGAGAAAGATTTAATCAAACAGATATGCTTTACTGTCCGGAGTGAGCTTCCCATTAATTTTTTTTCCCCATTTAGCTCTTTTTCTCTTAAATGTGGCCACCTCTTGAACGTGTCCACGATGGTTGAATTCTGCACCATTTATCAATAAGTGACGCTGTTTAACACAAGTCTGAGGTCATGTGCAGTGCACAACTCCACCGGAGGCCTCTCATGCCCATGAGCATCCCTCTCTAGACATCCAGTCTTGCTCTCTCCTGCAGGATCCACGTGTAAGCACCCTTACCCACCAAACTGGAAATGACAGCCAGTCCCAGCACAGCCTTCTCTGCTGCTGTGAGCAGGGCTGCAGCTGGCCTTTGATTCCCCAATCTCTATGTCCTTCTAAGCTCCAAGCTGTCTGCATGGTTTCCTTGGAGTTCAAACCCCCCTCCTACCCTTAGGTAATGAAAAGAAACCCTAAAGCCGAAACCGGTTTGGCTCAGTGGATAGAGCGTCGGCCTGCGGACTGAAGGGTCCCGGGTTCGATTCTGGTCAAGGGCATGTACCTTGGTTGCGGGCACATCCCCAGTAGGAGATGTGCAGGAGGCAACTGGTCGATGTTTCTCTCTCATCGATGTTTCTGACTCTCTGTCTCTCTCCCTTCCTCTCTGTAAAAAATCAATAAAATATATTTTAAAAAAAAAAGAAACCCTAAAAAGCAGCTAGAGAAGAGACACGTTATATAGATGTACACATCCCTCAGCAAGGACGTCCTATTCCTGGCTCAGCCTCTCTCGTGAGCCTTGCTTTTCATATTTGTCGGGCAGCACCAGGCGGTGTTGAATCTAGTGCTAACTATTCCCTGCCACCGAGGTAAGGCCCTCACGCTCTGTGTCCAACGCCTGACAGTCTCTAGGGTTTTCAGTCTGGCTGGTGGGGGCAGGCACTGTTCCCAGCCCTGGATGAATGCTGGCTGCTGTGACCTCCAGTCCTTCCAGGTGGTTCTTTCCTGGCTCCGATAGTTCCTCACACGCACGCATAGATCTGCTCGGCTGTGCACCCAAGAGGGACCCTCTTCACATCCCCAGAGTTCTCTCTCTTTGCAGCTCCCCTCTCCCCAGTCCTCTGTCCCATGGATCCAGCTCCCTCCCTGTCTCTCAGCTCTGTCTCCTCAACTCAGGGAAGCGGCCGGGCTCCCCCTGGGCTCCCTTCTCTGGGCCCCAGCCTGGAAACTCGCACAGAAATGTAAAATCTCTGCAGTCGATGCCTCACCTCCTTTGTTCACAGATCACTGTCCTTCACTTCCTGGTGTGCAAAGCCGTTGAAACAGGTGTTTTTTTGGTGGTTTCAGGTAGAAAACTAAATCTGGTTTTTGCTACTCCATCTCAGCTGAAAACAGATGTGTGGTCCGTTTTCATCATGTTAAGGGTTAATTTGCTCACCCGTGGCTGTCAAAGTTGCTTCATAGAGCAATGTAGACTACAGCGAGACATAGCCATAGCCTATGTATGCAAACCCAGCCTTTGGAGAAGGATTAGAGGAGGATTTTGACTCTGATGATAAATAACATGTGAATAGCCATTCTTTTTGGGATATTCGTTTGTGCCTTTTGCCTTCTTGAATGTGGGAACATTTGTGTCTCCTGTCACAGGTGATCAGCGAGTTCGAAGCCTCTCCCGACTCATTTTCCTACAGAATCCCGAACCTGAGCCGGAACCGGCAGTACAGCGTCTGGGTGGTGGCCGTGACCTCAGCCGGCAGAGGCAACAGCAGTGAAATCATCACGGTAGAGCCGTTAGCGAAAGGTGTGCCACCGTAGTAAGGATAGCGTTTGCCATTGTGATTGGGCTATTTTTAAAGTCTCTGTTCTACCTGAACTAAAGCTTACGATGCCCTAAACATCAAGTAAACCAGAATATCACATGTTACCACATTTCAGCCCAGGAAATAGTGTTGCTGGTGGCTGGCACTGGGCTTTGGGGAAAATCAGAAAAGAATCCTCCTAGAGGTGAGCACCGTGCTAAGGGTGAGTGGCCTTACAGCTCAGGTCCCTTTGGGAGAATTAGAAAAAGGGGACCCCACTCACCCTTTTGTGTAGTGAAAATCACCACAGAGCAGCCTCCCAAGGAAGTTCTACTTGCCTCAAAACCGGGTATCACACTTCTTAAACGGAAAGGTCTCTATTTGGTCTATAGAACCTGGAACCTTACAAACAGGAGAAAATCGCGTGCTCTCCTCCCGTTAATAGAATGCTGTAAACAAAGACCTTGCGTAGAAATGGGAAGTTGGGGTCACCAAACAAAAAGTTCCCGTAAGTGAATATGCTGGTCTTTACCCTGAGATGTTATACTGATTCTCAAAGGCACGTACATATAGGCACAGAATATTCTTATTTTCCCCTGGTCGTTGCTGCCATCGGGGTTTGGGGTCCCCCTAAATTACCACTCCTCATGAGTAAAGCTATTTACATCGCAACCCCAGGCCAGCAGGAGGTGCCCCCTGACTTGTGAATATATCACATTGGCAGTTGATTACTAATAAGGTTAGAGGTGCCTGCAGGAGAAAATAAACCTGCCAAGATCCAGTGTTAACCTCCACAAGCTCTTGTGCTCATAACTGTGAGAGCTGAGAAAGAAGCAGCACAGCGTAGCGAGGGGAAGGAACACAGTGGTGTCACATGCTGAAGGCAGATAGAAAATAAGCATAGAGTTGGTAAGAAAAGTAATTAGTGGATTTTTTTGTCAGTTGTACTCTTTGGTCATGCTATCCAGCTGGCCTACCGTTTAGAAAACATTGGTTATCACTGGGCATAAGGACTGCTCTGTGGGGTAAAAAAGGAACCGCAACATGGACATAGGAGTAGCAATAGCTCTACCTCTTCCCTACTTTGTGTGTCCAGTGTTACGTCTCCAGGCATAGCCAGAACCGGCCTGGCTGATGCAGGAGGATGTCACATGCTCAGAGGAGTCACAGCTGGCAGCTGGCCACTTCCAGAGGAGTAGGACTTGTCTGGGGAGATGAAATACCATTTGGTAATTTGGTCAGTGATTTGGAGTGCCCATTGCATGTTGGCACTATGTCGAGGATACAGGGGTGCCTGGCTGTGGAATCGGCATCCCGGGAGTTTCAGAGGCTCAGCATAAAAACACAGTCAGCCCAGCGCAGGTATTTCTGGACAGGTGGCTCTCCTGGGTGGCTCATTCCATGTGGTGACTCAGGGATCCAGGCTTCTTCCATCGCAGGATTTGAAGTCCTGGGGTCCTTCATCTCCAGCCTTGTAAATAGAGAAAGAGAGAGCATGGAGGCTGGAGCAAAGATGTCACGGGCCAGATGTGGCCGGGCTGAGCTTCTGGAGGGAGCGTCCCAGAAAGCAGTGTCCCAGGGGACAGCAAGGGATGGACACTAGCTTTGCCTCTAGAAGGCGGGTATCTTGGTGCCTCTTTTAACTTTTGTGTCTCATGCAAGAAGGTGGCACAGGAACCTGTCTATGCTGCCCTCCCGTCTGCAAGGAGGCCTCTGCTGCCACAGGTCCACCCCAGGTTTTCCTCTCTACCTCTGGGCCCTCCTGCCACTTGGGAATGGCGCCCTGGGCCAGCTGCCCTGACAGACACCCTGTTGGAGCCTCATCATCACTGTCCTGAGCAAAGGGTTGTCCTTCGAGGGAGGCCTCTCTGAGAACGCGCATTGTCCTTAACGTGTGGTCGTGCTGAAGATCAAGTGGATATAATAACACCAGGAAAGGCCGGAACATTGACCGATAGGAGTTGTTCCAGTTTTACTTCTTCCCGTCCCTCAGAGCTTTATGCTTTGTATTGCCTGTTCTCTCTGATATTAAAAGTATCTTTTAATGTGCAGTTTGGGTGTTGAGATGAATTGTTTAATAAAGTGTTTTGAAAAATAATTGGACTCATAGAAAACACAGCCTGGGATGGAGCTGCTGGGCTTCTGAAGCCCCAAATAATTAATGTGGGCTCCTCATGTTTAGTCAATAGAAGGGGTAAATGCCACAGTGGGGATTTTCGGCTGTGTGTATGTTCTCACAGTGAAAATGCCGTCTTCAAACCCAGGTGCCAGAGAATGGCGTGGACAGGGATGCTCACGGGCAGGGCTGCAGGCCCCTTGCTGGGGTGCTGCTGTGTTGGGGAAAGTCATCTTGACCTCTGTGTGGGCGGGTCTGCACGTTAATCGGGCTTCTCTGTTTGGCATGCAGCTCCTGCGCGAATCCTGACCTTCAGCGGCACGGTGACGACCCCGTGGATGAAGGACATCGCCTTGCCGTGCAAAGCTGTGGGGGACCCTGCGCCTGCGGTGAAGTGGATGAAAGACAGGTAACCAGTAACCCAATGTGTGCCTTCAGCGGAGCTCTGAGTCATTGCACCGGAGACACTGAGTTGGGTCCAGTGAGAGCTGCAAAACCTACCCACTCTTCCCAGATAGAGAGGAGGGGGTGGGGAGGGACCTGGGCTCCAGCACTAAAAGGAACTGATCGGCTATGTAAATCCTCCCTAAATGCAGAGCCTTTAAGTTCATAAAAGAAGGATTATAAGGAAAATAGTTTAACCAACCCAGTGTCCTCTGTGGACATTTTCTGTACCTTCTCATGTAAATTTCTCATATAACTGAGATGAATGCGCCCAAGGGTATGTAAGACTTAGCACTCATCTCTTCCCCTTCCGAGATAATGGACCCACTAGCCCTAACTCAAACGCTCTGAGAAGTGACTGTAAGAAATAAGGCCTTTGCTAATGTAAAATCTGGCTTCATTCCCACAAGTAATTATTAAAATAATAGCAGTGAAGATGGGGAAAAAGTGGGTGAGATGTTTTGTGTCCATGTAACTTTTTAAAAGTGTTTCATCTCTATTCAAAGGAAAAAATTAGGACTTAAAGGATTGAGAATTCACTAGAGAGCATAAAGATTTGATATAAAATGGATTCAGAAGAGTACCTATTTTCAAATAAAAGCACTCAGAAGACATCAACTATTGAAATAATGGTCTTGGCCCAGCGACCATTTTTCTCATCTCTTTTAAAGTCAGTTCATCCAAAGGAAGGATGTAAGCTCCCAAGGTCAGATGGCATTCTCCCTGAGGTGACCCCACACGGCTGGACAATTGCCACTGTGGCCTTGGGAATGATGATGAGGGAACTCTCTTCATGCTAGGGTCAACTTGTCACCCCCTTGACATACCACTGTCCATTTTAATGTCAAAATCATGAACAACTGTAACTTTAAGTGAATCTAGAAGAGACCCCAAAATCCAGTTCGTAGTATGACTTGGTCAAATGGCACTTGTCCCCACAGAAGGAATCCCCAGGAAGAGGCAGTCACAGGTGTCTATGTGGTGGAGGACACGGCAGGCAGGGACATGTGTGAATCCAGGCCCTGGACAGGGACTCACGTCAGAATAGCATTTTTTACAAAAAACACAACTCAGCTGATTGTTCTCATGATAGAATCACAGTTTAGTTCTTATGAATCCAAATGCATTGCTTGCTTCAAAGAGAGTCTTTATGCTCTTCCCCAACCTCAGCTAACCTGGATTGTAATTTCTTTAATCTGTGCCTTTTTCTTCCTGTGAGGCAGTAACGGGACGCCCAGCCTGGTGACGATTGATGGGCGGAGGAGCGTGTTCAGCAACGGGAGCTTCGTCATCCGCACAGTGAAGGCGGAGGATTCCGGCTACTACAGCTGCATCGCCAATAACAACTGGGGCTCCGACGAGATCATTTTGAACTTACAAGTACAAGGTACAGGACGGCGGGACTCTTTGTAATGATATTTGTCGTATGCATGCCTGTAGGCAGAGGCAGGTGAAGCACATTTAAAAATCAGCCTTGAGAAAAAGCTCACTGCTGCTTTCATGTTGCAAAAAGTACATATGTTCATTCTGGAAAATATAATGAAACAAAGAAATTAGAAAGCATTCATGATTCCAGAGGTCACACTCATTCCATTTTTGCAGATAGAGAGCTGGTCTCCTATTCCTTCACGTGAGCATCGCTGACAAAGCCCTTCTCCATAACTTCCATGAATCGCATGGTTCACTCTGCATATGTATAAGTGTAACCCAGAAAACACAAAAAACAAGTCTGAACTGAGGCCCTTGATGTCTGCTGATTAACTCAATTCTTATATGCAATATATAAAAAGGACACTAAATTCTATATTGCTGTAATATTTAATTGTGTATTTAATAAAACATGTGGAGTTTTTCTTAGCATACATAAAAGTACACAACAAACTTAAGATTGTAAATTAAAGTTAAGTGTAAAATCCCAAATGGCCATTGACTGGGTTCCTGTGTGAATGCATCTGATTTTTATTGGTAAAGAAATCTTCGGATTTAAGTATTGTCACAGCAATAATCATGGCAAGTAAAAATAAAATCAATATTGTCCTCAGCAGAAGGGAAGGGAAGAAGAAAAACTAATAGTTACTACTTTTTATAACTATTTAAAAAACTAATGCAAAATTGATCTGAAATTTTAACTTGGAAGTCAGGAGAACTCCAGAACATTTTAGAAGATAGACACCATATTGTGACTTGAAAGAGATGGGTCTACTTTTCATGCCTTTGGGTTCATATATCCAGCTGCCCTCAGAAGTAAAGAAAAGGACATTTTATGGGAAGCTGTCACTATAATTTGGATAACCTGATTCTGAATTTCTCTGGCGTTATTATCCTCAGAGCTAATCCAAAATAAGATCAAAACCCATTGGTTAAAAGTATGCAATCTTCAAACCCTGTTATGAGCATTGTAATTCAGATGCTGCTGCTCAGTGGCACACCTTGGATTTTCGGAGCTCAGTGTGTGTGTGTGTGTGTCTGTGTGTGTGTCTGTGT
This sequence comes from Myotis lucifugus, assembly GCF_000147115.1. Classification (NCBI taxonomy): domain Eukaryota; kingdom Metazoa; phylum Chordata; class Mammalia; order Chiroptera; family Vespertilionidae; genus Myotis; species Myotis lucifugus. Next base: position 363,467 of record NW_005871570.1, on the reverse strand, counting down.
GTGTGTCTGTGTGTGTGTCTGTGTGTGTGTCTGTGTCTCTGTGTGTGTGTCTGTGTGTGTGTGTGTGTCTGTGTGTGTGTCTGTGTCTGTGTGTGTGTGTCTGTGTGTGTGTCTGTGTGTGTGTCTGTGTCTGTGTGTGTGTGTGTGTGTGTGTGTGTGTGTTGTGTCTTGGGGGAGTAGCTACAAAAAGTGGAAAATTTTGTAGTTCTTTCCCCCCAAGCCGTTCTTGTCCTCCCTCTTTCACATCACTGAGGAGAGAACAGCTAAGTGGATGCCACTTATCTTTCTCACTTGAATCATGGTTGAAATACAGGGTAAAATACCGCATGTCTCCTTAGTAACTTTAAAGAAGATTTCAATTAGTGATGAGCAACTCAGAAATTCAAGGAATCGGTGAGGAAATGAGTTAGATATAAATCCAAGTAGAAATGTCGTTGAATTTCCTTTAAATAATAGATTCACTCTGCTCTATCTCTTTAGCCCAGGATATCAACTAAATAGACATCTTGACAGAAGTGAATTGCATATTTTGGCAACCTTGAACACTTCTTTAATGAATGGCTGATAGACGTGACTTGGTAAATGACTGTTCAGGAAGATTAAAGATGTGAGAAACTAATTCTTGTTTTCTAACAACTGTTTCCTGTCTAGTGCCACCAGATCAGCCTCGGCTTACAGTGTCCAAAACCACATCTTCTTCCATCACCCTCTCCTGGCTCCCTGGGGACAATGGGGGCAGCTCGATCAGAGGTAAAAAGGAATAGGTTGTCCACAATCATTGATTAATTGTCATTATCCACAGGCTGTAAAGTGACACAGCCTCATCCAATAATCTTACGTTTATTCTTCCCAAAAATACATCCTATGATGAATTCTTCCATTACCTCCACAAGAAACCACATCTACTGTGATGGTGTTTGTTGAAATGCATTGTTCACCCACAGAATCCCATTCGCAAAATCATCGTGTGTCTCCTGTCTGAGTGCAAGAGTAACAAATGCAGAATAGAAAGCAAAAACAAATGTGCTAACCTCCCCCCTGAGATTCTACATACCATTTCTTCCCCATGTTGTCAATACAATATCATTCATTCATTCATGTACTCAATCATTCATTCAAGTAACCACAGTTACTGTCCTTGTACAGGAATAAATGTTGGAGAACTTGGAGTTTAGATAGAAAATGGTTGATTTGTCCAGAGCTTTTGCAATGAGTGCATAGTAGAATGGAATAAAGGAGGTTTATAATGATGGAATGAGATAGTGTGGTAATTCTAGCATTAGTGGAGTTTGGAAAGCATCATTCTGAGCAAGTTGTAGACCAAGGAAAGGGAGACATTCCAGCTGAAGGGGCTGCAGATGCACAGAGTGAGGACTGGGTGACTGACCAAAGAGGACGGGGTGAGAGAGGATGGAAGGCTCAGATTCCCAAAGGCAGAGGATATTCTCTCTGTGAGGAAGCAGGAAGGGTGAGAAGTCAACTGGAAATACGGGGGCATTTTAGGGTGAAGCCAGTGGGCGCTGGAGCCCCTGTTCCCAGCTCCTTCCAGTGCACGAGCTGGGTGCCATATCCCTTCCCAGCTTTGCACTCAGGCTGCAGCCAGGCCGGGGTGTTTACACACCACACAGATGAGAAATGCTATCAAACAGGACTCTTTTTTTTCCCTCAATAGCCAGTTGTTAAACATTTATTAGCACTCCTCTGGCTGAAGGGGAGGATCTTCCCTTTTTTTAGGAAAGAAAGAGGTGAGATTATTATTTAAAAATAGTTGGGTGATTAGGGGTGAGGATCATTTGTGGGTTTGAGGAGTGTGGGTAAGATTTGTAACAGCTGCCGTGTGAATGCACAGAGAGTCATTAATAGATGAACAAAGTCATTGCCGAGTGGGAGGGTGGCCCCAGCTGCAGCTAAACAGCACAAATTGTAGTGGTCACAGTTATCACAGCACAATGACTTCCTCAAGTGACTCTGGACAGCTGGGAAGAAAAGCGGATCACAGATGACAAGAACTGGTGACTAGTGGGATGGGTGCAGCAGGAAGTCAGAAGATGAGTGAAAACAGCCTCCTTAGTAACATGAGGTTCTAGGCTGGTTAGAGAACCTTTTTGTGGGGGGGAATGGGGCACTGAGGGAAGAGTTCAAGGGGCCCTAGTGCTCTCGGCTAAAATGAAATGAAAGAAAGGGAAGAAAATGAAGTGTTGGTCCTGAAGGTGGTGGAGCGTGGGAGAGGGAGTATAGGGAGAGGGAGTACAGGAGTGTCCCAGCGGAAGGGCTTAGAGATGAAGCTGGTTTTAGAAATGAAGAGTTTTCAAGAAAAGGTAACCAGGGATCCCCCAAACACAGTGGTGGCCAATGCCATTAGCATGGGGGTTCCCATCACCAAAGGTTAGAAGAGCTTCCTAGAAGTGGTGGAGATGGAGGAGCTTAGAAGGAGAGTCCAATAGCAAGGATGTGCCGGGCACCAAGGAGGCGGTTTGGACAGAGCTGGAGCAGAAGTCAGGATATGATGGCGGGAGCAGGAGCACACAGAATCATCAGGCACCTGATTTGTCCAGATTTGTCAGGTATCAAAGGAGCTTCAAGGAGTGAAGATCAGGGGCACAGAAGAAAAAATGAGGCTCGGGAGAGAGAACGGACACCAAGGCTGCAGAGGGTGAGAGGGAAGGCGAGGAGGAAGGAGTAGGGAAGATACTGACCATACCTGGGAGGAGGAGTCAGAGATGGTGATCTCCATGTGACAAGTTTGGACAAATGATGCTGCTGCCAGTGTGGGTTAGTCGGCTCCGTAGTGTGGAAGTGAGCAGCACTTTGCCAGTGTTAAAATGGAGTTCATGGGCAAGATGGGTATAAGGACACCATGCACCAGGCAGGCTAGACCCTGGTTGCCTGGGTGTGACCATTTAGGAGACAGGGGACAGGGACAGGGCAGACAGGATTTGTTCACCCCGGGAAAGTGGTTGGGGTAACAGGGATGAAGGTCATACCAAGGAGGAATGTTCCAGTGACCACAGGGGCAAGCAGCATGAGCTTTAGATTCTGACATTGATGTTTGAATCTATCAGACCCTGGGATGGTCCCCTAACCTCTCTGGACCTCAGAGTGTTCCTCTGGACCTTAGAGCAGTGGTTCTCAACCTTCTGGCCCTTTCAATACAGTTCCTCATGTTGAGACCCAACCATAAATTATTTTCGTTGCTACTTCATAACTGTAATGTTGCTACTGTTATGAATCGTCATGTAAATATCTGATATGCAGGATGGTCTTAGGCGACCCCTGAGAAAGGGTCGTTCTACTGCCAAAGGTGTCGCGACCCACAGGTTGAGAACCGCTGCCTTAGCGGAAATAATCACTACTTCTTAGGTTACATGAGGTAATGTCAGTAACTGGCTGAGGATGGTGCTTCGCACATAGTTAGAGCTCAAAGAATGGCCAGTTGTTGTTACCTGTAGCAGAAGTAAAGGTGCATAAAGTACATGTGATGTATTAGAGGGGTTTTTCAAACCAAGGAGAAGCCAGGTTCCCATCGCAATGCTGGGAGGGCTGCAGGGTTCGGAGCCGATTCTCTGGGTGGCTGTGAATGAGTAGAGGGTGGTAGAGAGGATCCCCACCACCATTGATAATATATCCCTTTCCTAGAGCTTTGGTCTCTTAACAACAGCTCAGCTTCAGACCGTGCTCATGCCCAAGGATCTGGCGCGTGGGCTCTGAAGGGAAGCTGTTTAGGGATTGAGTGTCCATTTCCCTCTGCCCAGTCCACCTCCTAAAAGGGAACGGACAGAAAGTGGTTTTATTCTCACCACACCACCCAACAACGCCACCATAGTAATGCCTAAATCCCTCACTAATCATTACATCACCAGGCACTTCTCAGGCCTGGGTTAACTTTCCTGGGACCAGAAGAGATCCAATGTTCTCCCAAGATGTGAGTGTTCTGAGAACTCCTGTCAAAATGCAAACATCGGCCCTAGCCAGTTTGGCTCAGTGGATAGAGCATTGGCCTGCAGACTGAAGGGTCCCGAGTTCAATTCCAGTCAAGGGCACATGCCCGGGTTGTGGGCTTGATCCCCAGTAGAGGGCGTGCAGGAGGCAACTGATCAATGACTCTCTCATCAGTGATGTTTCTATCTCTCCCTCTTCCTTCCTCTCTGAAATCAACAAAAATATGTTATTTAAAAAGAATATATTTTAAAAAATGCAAACAAAAGCCGACTGCTGGTAGAAACAAAAAACACTCTCTTGAATGCGTTTCTTGTCTTCTGAAGGCTACATATTGCAATACTCGGAGGATAACAGTGAGCAGTGGGGAAGTTTTCCCATCAGCCCAAGCGAACGTTCTTATCGCCTGGAAAACCTGAAATGCGGTACTTGGTACAAGTTCACACTCACCGCGCAAAATGGAGTGGGCCCCGGGCGCATAAGTGAAATCATAGAAGCGAAAACATTAGGGAAAGGTATGTATGCCTTCTTCTTATTTCTAGAGTTCCTTTGTTTTCCAGATGGAAGGGGACATTGGCATCACAAGTGCATCATATATTTGCATGTTTGTTTGTGTGTTTAAGCTCTGTTATTCCCAACATGGGTTTGACTGGGTTACAGAGTAATGAGAGGGATGGCTCGTCCTTATGGAGTATCCTGGTTTTTTGTTGTTTTTTTTAATATCTCATCTGTAGCTAAAAGAAGTGTCATTTGAAAAGCAAGGGCTTTCGTGCCAACATAAAGTATCTATGAAATATGATATTTACCCTTTGACCTTCTAGTGTGATCTTCTCCCTTTCTCACCCTAGACCCTTTCTGTCTTTAACTTTCGTGTCTCCTCAAAGACCCTGCTCTTCAGGTGGGAAGTGACTGGGATAGATTGTTAACCTTTCATGTGAGGTGTGGGGATTTTAATCTGAAACAATGGACCTTCGAGGAGATGAACCCCAAGGGAAATTGCATCTTACAGTGAAATTTGCAGCCCTGGGACCCCAGGAAGAGGGAGGGCCATAGCTGTAGGGGAGGGTAAGTGAGGAGGTAAAGAGGGGGTCTTTGCAGGCTTCCCTGGCATCTGCATTTGAACCAGTGCTGTGGGCTGGATGGCAGGGGCACGAGAATCGAGCAGGTAGAGATGTTCTTGGGCACCTGAGTTTCAGATAACCTGGTGAGGGTTCGCATGATGAGGGATTGATTTATGCAGAAATGCCATGAGGTCTCTGGGCTCCAGCATGAAGCATTCGGATAGTGAGGGATCCCTGTTGGTATTTCCCAAATCCAACCCTGTCTTCTCTGGAGTCAGGTCACCCCCGGAGACAGGTGCGCCCACGGCAGAAGGTCCTTGGGAGCCACTCAAGGACACGCATATGTGCAACTGCATTGTTCTTCAGGGAACCAGAAGATACAGGAAAATGACCTTTACCCACCCAATGCTCCCTCTCACACCTCGGTCATTAGAGAAGACAGCCCACTGAGCCATAAGGACCCTATCCATGGTGGACCAGTTGGGAGTGGCCTTCGAGCCCTACTTGTCCTGAGCTCTCTGCCTAGGTGGAGAAAGGAGCCTGAGGGGGACATGACGCCTTTGGCGGCTCTCATTCACTGTCCCATGAGCTGATCCCGTTGTGCCTCCTCCCACAGAGCCCCAGTTCTCGAAGGAGCAAGAGCTCTTTGCCAGCATCAACACCACACGCGTGAGGCTGAACCTCATTGGCTGGAATGACGGCGGCTGCCCCATCACCTCCTTCACACTCGAGTACAGACCCTTTGGGACCACGGTCTGGACCACAGCTCAGCGGACCTCTCTCTCCAAGTCCTACATTTTGTACGACCTGCAGGAAGCCACGTGGTATGAGCTGCAGATGAGGGTGTGCAACAGCGCAGGCTGTGCGGAGAAGCAGGCCAACTTCGCCACGCTCAACTACGACGGCAGTAAGCTGGCTCTACCGCCCTCCTATCTGTGTCTTGGGACATGTGCACGTGCTCACTGTCTCTTTCCCATCTGACATTCATCCTTGGCACAGAGGGACCCCTGCCCACAGACTCCATTAGCCTTCAATGCCCCTCCCTCCAGGGCTCCCTAGCTCATTAGACCCACATGACCAGGGCTGTCATCCAGAGAGAAGGGACGAGGGCCAAGGGGACTGGCATTAGGGAGTCTTGGTGTAGGAGGATGCTCTTCAGGTTGAAGGACTCTTCCCACGTGGTTCTGTGCCTTGTCTATGACTGTGCGCTAACATTGCTTTTGTTGTCTCCCACCCCTTCCACGCCCCATCCCAATCCACATACAACTTTCTGTTTTGCTCTCATTAAGCACTTAAACTGCATGTGCAAAACCAGTTTTTCATGATAAACAGGCTTGTGTTAGTCACTGAGCAGAAATAGAGGCACTGATGGGAATAGAATTATGTCACAGGATGCTAATACATGTGCATGCATGCACATACACACACATACATATACAGACACACACACACACATAGGAAGTTTGCATGAGCTTTATGAAAACCGGGTGAGGTATCTTGTGATGCTGTATCGTTAATGATGTATCGTTAGCCTTGATTTCTGCAGCTCCTATTCGAGGGCCATTTATTGGTATTTGAACAAGGGCCCAACCCAGTGAAGCTGGAAGGTGGCAGCATTGAGGGCCTGCGTCTGGGGAGGTTTAGAAAGCCCCAGTAGCAGTCCCGGCAACCTGGCAGGTGAATTAGGGCTTTAATCGCAAGACAAAACCGGCTGCAGTGTGTCAGAATGTTTGGCTTAGCTCCTCAGCGCCTTCTGTCCAGTCTTCATGGATCAGAGCAGACCACGGTGGTGGGTGACTTAACCTAGAAAGTCTGAGCCTGAGCAAGCACCCCAATACTTGACTTACCACAGGGCAGGTTAAGGGGTGTTCCCTCCTCTGCTATGTGCACTTGGGACCTTGTTTCATTAAAGCTCTGTAACTTCCGTGGGATACAGGCCATCCTGTCCTAAGACAAGAAGGTCCATGAACCCGAGGACCCTCAGAACATGAATGAGGTGAGGTGGCCTGGGACCCTCCTCTGGACGTCTTATCTTGGATTGTCCCGGATGACGACCAATGGCTGCGTCTCCAGCATTCCAGGCCTGGGGCCCACGGATATAGGAAGGACCTCGGGTGGCAGCTGTCTGGTATTGGCCGCACCATCCTGGGCCCACCTGTGCCAGGCACGCTGCCCCACAGCCCTGGGACAGCCTGCCCAGCTCCTGGACAGTGACCGTTATCCTGCTGGGCTGATGTTCTTCTAGCTTTCCAGCCCTCGGTTACACGCGACATCATTCAAAGCTGTCCCCATCCCACCGGCAAAGGAGCGCTTCCCACATGCTCCCTGCCCATCACAGTTTACACAGTAAGTGATGTGGACACTTACGAACACTTTCCTTAGTATCTGAGGCTTCCCCTAAGTCCTTTGCTAGCAGGGACCCATGTAGGTAGCAAGTAGATTTCTCACTTTCGATTATTGACTTTCAGTAATTGACTTCCGATAATCACAGGGACAAGCAGCTTCTCTGTAATCTGTGCAGAAGCCAGAGCAGTCAATGCCCCGGTCGGTGATGTGTTTGCAGCGAATTGTTTAATTAGAAACCGCTCGCGCGCAGAATGAGAAACTGGTTCTCACTCGCACAGGGCTCTGCAGATTTTAAAAGTGTGTCTTCTACACATAAAAAATGCCATGCTCTCACTTATCCAGGATCTTAGATTATAATCATGAGAAAGTCCTGTGAGCTGCATTTAATTTCCTGAAATCGGAAATGATTTTATTACACTAAGAAATACGAGTACATTTTTCTATTTTCCTTGCGAAAGATGATGGGTTGCTCTGAACCAGTTTCGTAGACATGGAGCTTTAATATCTCTCAGGTCACATCCACCCAAAGAATTCTCTTCACTTTGGGAAAAACAACCATTAACAATGAGCCTCACATCTGCACCTGTCAGATTTCAGATTCTTCCATTTCTTTATTGCCTCTCTCCTCGGCCATTTCTTTCGCCAAACGCCTCTGCTCTTTCTTGTGTTTGCCTTGACTTTGCGGACCCATCCTCACCCGCATCCCTTCTGTGCCTCTTCCCTGGGCTCTGAGCATTTGCAGACTTGGGTTTCCAGCCCCAAACACTGCCAAGTTGGAAGGACATGCGTCCTGATCACATAGAGAACTGGGTTCTGTCCTCCCTGCCCTGCTTACTAAGTGCAAGCTAACGGTCATGATTGTTCAAGGCGAAAGTGTATTATTGCACATTTTTCTAAACCACGGGCTTCCTGGCCCTTGTTTGACATGGAGAATACAGTGGGATGGAGGGTGCTACAGAAAGAAGGATGCCTGTGTTTGCATCTCTGCACCATTGCATTCAGCCTCTTCATAGAAAGCAGCTTACGGTGTTTCCTTATAATTCTAAATAATCTGAATGTCCTAGCGCTGATTAAGTGTCTGGTCCAGAAGTAGCCTGCGTTGGGTACCTGGATGGCTCCCCTCGGAAAAGCTGTCTGAAGCTCTTTTACCTAAAATGAGAGTTTCTAAAGTACACTTGGTCTTGCACCTGTGCTAAAAAGCAAGTGGATAACCAAACGGAAGGGGACTTGGCATCTTTAAGCCGGGGTGTTTGGTGCAGTCTCCCTGCCGATCGCTTCTGTCCACTTGCCAGGACTATTGTTCCTTCTTGATGTGCCATTTTCCAAACTGGCCTCTCTCATGGCGCTAGGGGTGGCACTGCAGGCCAAGTAAGTGCATGTGGCTTTTTTAAGCATCTCGCCTGGACATTGTGCTACTCTCTGCACCCAGCAGGACGTTGCAAAATGAAGTCTCTTTCAAAGCAGTGCGCTTTGCCCTTGGTGCCGATCCCGAGCTGATGTGCTGCAGACGAAGTTGCAAATCAGGCGGAAGGAAGGGAGTGAGCAAGTAGATCAGTCAGCGAGAACCTAGATAAAGACTCCCCTCACCCCCCATCACCGCCGACACCTCGGATCACATGGCGCGATTGTTATAACCCGTCATCCCTAAAACTCCGCCATGCCGACCTCATTAACAGCCATCTAACATCACGGCCCTGCTTTCAGGTACAATCCCTCCACTCATTAAGTCCGTTGTCCAAAGCGAAGAAGGGCTGACGACCAACGCGGGGCTCAAGATGCTGGTGACCATCTCCTGCATCCTGGTGGGGGTCCTGCTGCTGTTCGTGCTCCTGCTGGTGGTGCGGAGACGCAGGCGGGAGCAGAGGCTGAAGCGGCTGAGAGGTGAGTCAGGGCTGGGCCGCCACCCGTGCCCGCGGTCACTCGACTGGTCCCCCCTGAGCCAGTCCCCCCTGCCCGGCCCTGTGATGACCCTACAGCAAGACTGCAGAGCCTTCAGGGAAACATCACACAACCTTACTGCTCAGTCGCTCAGAAATGGAGTGACAGTCAGTCTCCTAAACCCCAGACATGCGTAGGCAAAGACGGTGATTTCTCATGAGTTTTCAGCCCCAGTTCCATTCATTTTCAGCAAGGCCAGTGCTGCACCAATTAGGCTTCCTCTGAGAAGACCTGTCAGATGTGTTCTGGAAATGAGAACTATTTTTTAAAATATGTTTTTATTGATTTCAGAGAGGATGGGTGAGGGAAAGAGATATAGAAACATCAATGATGAGAGAGAATCATTGATCGGCTGCCTCCTGCACAGCCCCCGCTGGGGATCGAGTCCACAACCCGGACCTGTGCCCTGGCCGGGAATGGAACGGTGACCTGGTTCCTAGGTTGATGCTCAACCACTGAGCCACCCCGGCCGGGCAGGATGGGAACTGTTTTATAGGCAGGAAGTGGAAACTGAAGGCTGATGGTACACGTAGAGCATGACAAGGCAGAAAACAAACACTTTTCTGAATCAGAAATTTGAGCTGAAGTGCAGAGTAAGAGTTTCTAACTAAGGACAAATCCTGGAGAACGGGCACCCAGGTCGGGTGAGCGCCTGGCTGGCAGGCCCCACCATTGTGATGCCAGGCTCTGCTGAGCGCTGGGCGGAGGCTGCGTCCAGGCCTGGCCAACAGCCCACACTTGCCCTTGCTCTGCAGTGTGAGGACAAAGAGTTCTTTAAGTCACAAAACCTGTGCTGGACAAGTGCGGCCCAGTCCTCCGCTTTGCACTGTCAGAGTGTTTAACGGGCCGCCTTTCGGCAAAATGCATCTCCGAGTTGTTCGCGTGTGTGGTCAGTGCAGTGGGGATCCCATCGCGCAGGGCTCTGATTATTCTTCAAAGTGGCATTTGAGGAACAAATCTGGGATTACGCTCCCCGCTCCCCCCTCAAAAAACCACATCTGTGATATCCCGAACCTTGAGGATTCAAGTGGAAAACATCGACTCCTCTGCAAAACCTTAAATCGACCACCATCCAGTTAGAGCAGCAGGACACGGTGACATTTCCGCCTGCCTTTGGCTCCCACCGCTCTCCCCTCTATGTGACTAACACATGTTGCTACCAGTTTGTCTCCACTCTGCCAACAGTTACAGTATTTGAAGTGCCCTGCACTCCATCTGTGCACTTAACCGTCCTTCCGTTTAAATCTTCTGCAGCCCGAAGCTTCCGACACACCCCAAGCTCATTGAGACAGGCCCTGTAATGCATTAACCCCCGACCTGGTGATGTCACAGACCCTACCCCTGCCCCAGATGTTTGATGTGCAGACGTGGAACGAAAGAGCCTGGGAAGCGTGGGTTTAGTGCAGGTGGGAGACACATTAGCATCTGCTGGAAATAGAACCAAAAATGTCACAAATGCTAAAATGGGGCTCCAGGTTCTACGTAAGCACAAGACAAGGAGTGATTAATGGGGAGAAACGGAGAGGTCAGCTGGGAGCTCCACGATACAGCGCCACGGAAATGCATCATTGCCCGGTATGCTGAGAAATGCAGCATAAGCTGAGCCGGGCTGGGTTTCATTTCCAGTGTTCGCCACTGAAAGCCCAGAGGGATGTGTGGCGAACCCTCTTTCACAGAAAACAGTCTCCTGGACTGTTAGGGACATTATTATTGAGGAGCCAACAACAGACAAACAAGAAGGGTCTGTCCTTGTGGCATGCAGGCAGCCTGGTTGCATTTAGACAACTATGAATTGCCCATATTTTATTTTTTTATAGACACAGTAAGGGTCTGGATAAATGGGTTAAAGTCGAGGCAATCCTTCCCAACACTACAGCCACCTGCCAAGTTCACCTTTGCTTCTCTCCCCTGGCCCCACGCTTCCTCCTTCCTTCCCAGCTACTGTTTTCCAGCTACTAGAGGCCCAGTGCATGGATTCAGGCACCAGTGAGGTCCCTCTTCCTGACCTGTGGAGATCGGGCTGAAACTGGCTCTCTGAAATCCCCTGAGGGATCCAGGATTGCGAGAGGATGCAGGCCAGGCCGAGGGACCCCACTGGTGCACGATTGGGGCCATGGAGGAACCATGGAAGGGCTCCAGGGCATGTTGAGCCCATCTCGCCCAGTGCTGATTGGTCGGACCCCAGCAGCAAGCTAACCTACCGGTTGGAGCATCTGCCCCCTGGTGGTCAGTGCGCGTCATAGCAACTGGTCTAATGGTCGAATGGTCGGAGGGACAATTAGCATATTAGGCTTTTATATATATATAGACTAGAAGCCCGTTGCACGAAGATTCGTACAATAGGCCTTCCTTCCCCTGGCTGCTGGCACCGGTTTTCCTCCGGCCTGGGACCCAGGCCTTTGGTCCAGCTGCAGCGGAGAAGCCAAGCCTCTGCAGTCTGGCCAGAGCCTTCAGTCTTTGCTCCGTGCCTGCATATGCAAATTAACCACCATCTTTGTTGGGTTAATTTGCATAGTCGCTCTGATTGGCTGGTGAGTGTAGCGGAGTGACACCAATTGCATGTTTCTCTTTTATTAGTGTAGATTCTACTTCTGACTTCAGTGCCCAGCCTCACTTTCCTTGCCGAGAGCAAGGAAAGACGGTAGAGCTGTTGGTGGCTCTTGCTGAGACACTTGGGTTAGACTGATGGAGGGCCGTTCCCCCTTGACCTTCATTCTTCATCATTCCTGTAAGTTACTGCTTCGCAAGGGCTCTGTCCAGAAATCTGCAGGCACCTCTAGTTCTGGACGCCACGGTTTGTAGAGGGTCTTGGTGAGGAAAGCACTTGGTGAGGAAAGCAATGTTTCACCTCAGGGAGCGCGGGCTTTCATTCCCCAGAAACGGTTGTTTCCTTTGTGTCAGAGAAAATTCGGGAGGAAGAAAATGATTGCTGTGGCAGAGAGGATGCATTCATGAGGGATGCCGAGGAGCAGCCGCTTGCCCAGGACAAAGGCATCTCTCTGCGGACTTGCATTTTTTACGTGTTAACAAAGGCTCCACCTCAAGGCTCTGAGAGGAGGGCAGCAAGAATGCCAAGTGCCAGACCCAGTTCCATCCGCTTCCCGGGGGCGAGTTTTAATGCGGATGCACTGAAACATTCAATTCAACAAACCATTGTTATCTACCATGTGCCAGATGCAACATTTCTTAAACCCCGTAGGAAAATCCTCTTAACCGTTTCTACTTATCCCCCGGGTTTGACTAGGTCCCAGAAAGAAAAGATTACGAAGACTCTGTCCCAGAACTATCGCCTTGGCCACTTGTGGCCGTGAACCAAGGCCTGTGAGGGACAGGGTCATGGTCCTGTGACTGTGAGAAATGTCCCATATGGGAGAGAGTGGCTAGGACTTTCTGAAATGCCAGGCTCTGCCCCAGAAAGACCTTTGTCTGTTAGTCCTACAGGGCCCCTGAAATGTTAAGTAACAACAGGGAGGGAAATTGCAGGCACAGAGTTTAATATCCTAGTTGCCTCTGTATTAAACAGAGTTCACTAGCAGAATCGCCCAATTACAACCTGACCCACATAAGGCACAGATTCTGTGCCTTGGTCAGAATGAGTTCAAATGTATTTGCAGCGTGTATGGAAAGAGTTGCTCCATACAATATTTTTATTGTCCAAAATAAGGACATTTCTAATATGTCAAAGTTGTCTGAGCAATCAGCAATCAGGATCAAAAATGGGAATGAGAAAATTTGGATTATAGACAAATATTGTAGGGGTTACTAATGGGCACTGTTAAAGTTACTACACGAGGCCAACTTCATACTGTTGACTTTGATTGCTAGAAATGACTAAATGTTTCTAAGTAGGGTATGTTTTACAATATAGACAAGCAACCTAGTTAGGTGGATACAACAATATGTTTTTTTAAGGAAGGACGGAAGGAAGGAAAGAAGGAAGGAAGGAAGGAAGGAAGGAAGGAAGGAAGGAAGGAAGGAAGGAAAAGGAGAGGGCAGAGAAAGAGAGAGAGAGAAAAAGAGAGCGAGAGAGAAGAAAGAAAATGGGACTCAAGCAATTTAGCCAACCTATATTCTCTCTTCCTGAGCACTTTACTAATTTTAGAGCATAGCGACCTCCTAACGTCTAAATTGTCTGTGAGAGCTACATTTTTTCTATCTCTAACCTTTATCCAGGAGTTCAGAAGCCACAGTTGCTTTTAATGATGCCCTGATTTTCCCACTTCTAAACCCTTTGAAGGGCAAGGTTATAGGATGAGTCACTGGCTGGGCCACGGATCCCAGCAGCCCTAACCTTATAAAAAAGTGATCCCCATGCCAAGTAATCAACTCTGGGATCACTGAAAGCTTCCTCCTTGAAGGAGTTTACCGGAGAGGGTGCAGGGTTATGTTGGCACAGCCACCACGTGCCAAGCCATAAAGCTACTTCCAAGACTTCAGATAAGCTACAGATAAAGATCAGTGGGTGATAGAAAATGTGACCATGCTTCTGTGGCAAATGCCCTTCTTCCCTTTGTTAAACTTGTTTTGAAATGGTCTCATATTATGAAGCCGGTCAGCAGAGAGCATATTATGGAAGGCCATCCGCAGAGAGCATTCGGTCCCGTGGTTCTGCACGGGCACAGTGTAAGGCTGGGCCATGAGGCGTCTCCAGCGTTTTCTGAGTTCTGAGATGTCAGTTATCTGCTCTGCAACTGAGGGGAAAGCTCTCCTCCTCTGTAATGGCCTGAACTTGATGAATCTGAAGGGTGAGGAGTGTGCACCCAGGAGCCCAAGGACCCACAGACCTGAGGTGGACTTTGAGTCGATGAGGATGGAGGACACCGGTCCGAGGAGCTCTGTGCGTGGGAGACACAATACAGGGCGGGGCAAAAGTCAGTGTACAGTTGTTTGTGTAGAAAATAATCCAATGGTTAATAAATAATAATACAAGAATAAACTCTGTGTTCCACACACTCACAACTCTAAACCTACTTTTGCTCTGTATTTGTGGGTGAAGAAATTGGGAGTGCCGCCCGGAGACTTCATCGCCAAGTCAACAAATGTCCAAAGTGGTTTTGATGGGCTCAGAGCCATGTTCTCTGAAACTCTTGGTTTTGTGTTTTCTTCCTTCTTCCCTCCCTCCCTCCCTCCCTCCCTCCCATCCTTCCTTCCTTCCTCCCTTTCTCCCTTCCTTCCTCCTGTTCTTTCTTTCTTTGCTTAATTTCTTAACAAAACCATCCTTTCAAATCTCCAAACTTGTTAGGCAGAGCTAAGTAACAAGGGTTCTGTATTAGAGAGTGGAGGCAAAGAAATAGTGGGTGACAACAGGGATAAGGACCAGTGAGTGAGGACCAGGGAGTGTCCTGTTGGGAGCGAGAGAGCTGGCGTCAGCCATGGAGGTCTGTCCTGCCTGGTGTCTGTCCTGTCCGTGTTTGTGTTCTCAGGTGGCAGGTATTGATGGTCTTCTTCTTCGAGTATTTATTTTGTGTTTTTGAATCCCCTTTCAATTGAACATGCTGATGATTGGACGTCCTTTTGCGATATTGTCAAAACTTAAATGCAGGCATATGGCCCCTATGAAATAGCTGCTTTATGACACCCATCTCAATCCCATGGAAAAGCAGGGATTGCTGTGAGGAAGCTTGCAAATAAGAATGATTGATAGATGCTAAAGTGCAGGGTAAGGTCTTCCACACCCCACACCCCCCATCCCCGCCATTGGCCTTTGGTTTTTCAGGGTGTGTGCAGGTAACTGTCTAGTTGAGGCATGTTCCATGGTCCTTAGCTAGCACTTCAGAAATGAAAATGTTATCATGTGGCTGTGACTGAGAGTCCTCTTTTTTAAAGACATATGTGAGCGTGTGAGATATGAGGCAGCTCAGACTCTGGACGCTGGCACAGTGCAGGGCCCGAGCCTCCCTGCGCCCTCTCCCTGCTGCACTGTGCCCTGTGTCACCATGCTGGTAGGGACGCCCCCGCCATGTGCAGACCCACGGTGGGAGCGATGGTCCGTGGTCCACAAAAGGAACACAGGGATGGAGGGAGCCATGCTCGGATGCTCCTGACCCGGCTGGGGATGCCTCTTCCAAGGAACTCATTGAACCGTGTGTTAATCAGCGGAGGGCCCCGTCTTCTTCCTCTTCCCTAGCGCTGTGCTGCACACTATCTTGTCTCCGCCTCTTACTCGCTGTGCAAATAGGTCATGTGTAAAGCCTGACATCATTGTGCCCTATTTTGCTGACATGAGAATGGAAGGGAACGTGTCCGGAATTATAGATCAATGATGATGGAACTCGGAGCCCAGCTCACTGTCGCCTACCCCAGATTTCTTTCTGTGAAACTTTCTCAGACTTTGGGATATTCAAAAAAGAAATAGTCTGTTTCATCAATATTAAGTTAGCTTAAAAAGGTTTATCAGCCCTAACTGGTTTGGCTCAGTGGATGTCGACTGAAAGGTCCCAGGTTCGATTCCGGTCAAGGGCATGTACCTTGGTTGCGAGCACATCCCCAGTAGGGGGTGTGCAGGAGGCAGCTAATCGATGTTTCTAATGCTCTCTCTCTCTCCCTTCCTCTCTGTAAAAAAAATCAATAAAATATATTTTTTTTAAAAAGATTTATCAATGAAACAGAATCAGGAGATGTATGAACAGAGTATCCATAGCTACTTTATCATTTTATTTTTCCCATCAAAAATATTTGATTTCTTTCTTTTTTTATTTCTATTTTCACTACTCCTCAGGCTTCCCCTATATTTAAAAAAAGTCTTCCTTCTAGTTTGCATATCTTCAACTTACTGCCCTTCTCTCTACCTTGTTCCCCCTTGAATTTTTGGAAAGTATTCTGTACTCAGCTACCCTGCCCCTCCATGGCTCCCATCTCCTCACGTGTCACTTCTACCCACACCCCCCACATGAAACTGCGCTCCTGCAGGCAGAGGACCAGTCACCTTCTGATCATCAAATCCACCTCAGTCATCATTTCCCAGCCCTCCTTGTGCATTCAGAGAGTGAGCAAGTGGTACTTTTTGAAATTCCTTCTTCCACGTTTTAGTATAACTAGACTCTCCTGGTAGTATTTTGGCATCATTTCCTGACCCGAAAGATTAAGTGGGGAGCACGGAGCCAACGACAGACATGGAGGAGTAGGAGGCGGTTGGAGAAAGTTGTCACAAAGTCTAAAGCTCAGATTGAGCTGAAATTAGTGGGAAAATGTGACTGGCAACATCAAAGGCTGTTCAGCGTGTTGGGCAAGAAGAAGAGGCTTGGGACGATGTTCTTGTACCAACAGCTGGCAGGCAGCAGCTCCTGCCCTGTTGATGTGCAGCAAGAGGAGTGCTGCTCAAGCCCAGAAAATG
>NW_005871570.1:293589-346344 GCF_000147115.1 Myotis lucifugus | reverse complement strand
GTCATGAGGTCCAGTCCGTAGACCTCCAAAATCTTAATATTTTAGAATTCTGAGCAAAAATTATACAGACAGCCGTAACCGGTTTGCTCAGTGGATAAAGCGTCGGCTTGCGGACTAAAGGGTCCCGGGTTCGATTCCGGTCAAGGGCATGTACCTTGGTTTCGAGCACATCCCCAGTAGGGGGTGTGCAGGAGGTGGCTGATCAATGTTTCTCTCTCATCGATGTTTTTAACTCTCTATCTCTCTCCCTTCCTCTCTGTAAAAAATCAATAAAATATATTTTAAAAAAATTTTTTACAGACATAAACCCAAAACCTTTGTGGATAATCTTTGAAGAGTCAAACTAAAGTTGTTAGAAAGTAGTTATACTCTATACCATTTTCAAAGACAGTAAATTCTAGAAATTATAGATTGAAATAAACTAGTTTGGGTTATAGAAAGGATGGTGTGTGAGCAGTTAGGAAATGACAGGGGTCCCCGGGGCCTGGACAAACCCCTTGGGCGTGTTGACAGGGCTGATTAATAAGGGGCTCCAGGCTGTCGCCGGAATAAGGGCAGGCCGGGCCGAATCTTGAGTTCACATAAATCCGGGTTGGAAAGCTAATGTATTAGAGGGAAGAATAATCCAAATTGTAAAGGACTTCAAAAAGCTGGAACCAAGGAGATAAAATGTACTGGGGAGACTTGTAAAGGCTTCTATGCAAGTTGTGAAAATTCATTTGCAACACATATAGTGAGCATCGTGTTCTTACTGGTGTATGAGGAGGACGTCAAACAATTCCCCGGTTCTGTGCTCAGCCTCATTTAATAAAGGACAGTATGAAATCACAGGTCTTTCATAGAGGAGAGGCCCACGAGAATTAATTAGAAATTTTGTCATCTCAGGAGAGGTTGAGAAAATGAGAGGATTCAGCCTGGAAAAGAGAAAGCAGACGCAAAGAAACAGACATGGCATCTCCATGGACATAGTCGGATGCTTTATAAATGTTTCCAGAAGGTGTTGGAGGCCTTGGAGGAACAGTGATGGGTTTCCTGCAGAACATGTAAGACACTCAGAGAGAGGTTTGAGTCCGAAGGGCTAGACAGACAATGTGGGACCAGCACGTGAAGGCTGGCACTGTGCTGAGAGGTCCCATTCGCCGGGAGGTCCCTTTGAGAGTTCCCAAGCATGGGTGTGACGCCGTAGAGGGTGTTTCCGGTCCATCACCCTTGCTGCAGTGTAGATGTCACTTAGAGCGCTGAGAGACTGAAGTTGGGGAGACGAGGGAGGGAACTGTTGATCAGTAAATGAGATTTGGACTAAGGAGACAGAACAAAGCAATGGTCCCATGGAGACAAGTTGAGGTGGGAGAGACCACCAGGCTTGATAGGCATGTCAACCCTGGGAATGAAGGTGGGGCACTATATGTGCAGTGGCATCATGGACCCCTTCCCTGGAGCACCAATGGCCTAGCTCATTTTAACGTCTGTCCAAGACACCAGGGAAGGGACTCAAACATTTATTAGGAGGATAATTTGAAAATTCTTTAATGTTCATAAGACTCCCTGATTCTGTGATTTTTTTAAATCTGTATTGTTGAGAGTATTACAGATGTCCCCCTTTACCACCCCCCATTACTCCCTTCCACCTACTTCCCACCCCAACCCAGGCCTTCACCAACCTATTATCCATGTCCAAAGATAGTGTATACACTGAGTGGCCAGATTATTATGACTGGCCAGATTATTATGACCACCCCATCAGTACTTCACTGACACTTCCAAAACTACTGAATATTAAAAACTTCCTAAGCAAATACTCTCAAGGTTTTATTATTATTATTATTTGCATAACTAATTCACTTCATTGTACTGATGGGGCGGTCATAATAATCTGGCCACTCAGTGTATATGCATATAAATTCTTTGGTTAATCTCTTCCCACCCACCCCCCACCCTTCTTCCTGCTGAGATTCTTCAGTCTGTTCTATGTTTCCATGCCTCTGTTTCTATTTTATTCAATAATTTATTCATTAGATGCCTTGTTCATTTATTTTGATTTTTTAGATTCAATTGTTGTATTTATTGACATTTTACTGTTCATATTTTTATCTCTTCTTGTTCTTGTTCTCTTGTTGTTGTTGTTGTTGTTGTTGTTGTTGTTGTTGTTCTTCTTCTTCTTCTTCTTCTTCTTCTTCTTCTTCTCCTTCTTCTTCTTCTTCTCCTTCTTCTCCTCCTCTTCCTCCTCCTCCTCTTCCTCCTCCTCCTCCCCCTCCCCCCCCTTCTTCTCCCTCTTCTTCTTAAAGAATACCCTTCAACATTTCATGTAATACTGGTTTGGTGGTGATGAACTCCTTTAGCTTTTCCTTTGTCCCAGATTCTCTTTGTACCCCTATACAGAGGTGTGTCCAAGATTCCATCATCTCTTTCCACTGTCCCCCTATGAACCCGAATAAGACCCTGAGCCTCATCTCAGCCCTGATATCTTTCCCAAACTTGATTTGAAATGTGCCTTGAACAGCTTCACCTAATGACCCCAACTTTCTATAATATGTTAAGTACTCTAGCTTATTTGAAGCCAAAGACCTCAGGCTCCACCCGAATTGCTGCTTCCATATCCTTCTAGACTCCTGTTCCTGTCCTTGTGTTACCTCACTTCCAGCCCTGGTCTTGCTGTCTCCCTGAACTTCCTACTGTTGCTCTGCACCCACACCCTCTATCTGCTGTGATGTCATCTACTCCCTGCCCCCTGCTCTCACTGCAGTCCTCTAAGCCTCTCACCTTTGCCAACCAGTCCTAGCCCCAGTCCCCCTTCTGAGCTCTCTGATGGCCTGTTTGTGCTCATTTATAGCAACCACCCCTACCCACACCACCTCTGCCCTCCTTCCACTTCTCCCCTTGGGACACTGAAAAGCTTCCAGATTATATTCAGTAGCACACAGTCACATCCCCTTTGTTACTTAATGTACTGCCCATTCCCAGTTCACAACCACCCTGGAAATGTCTCTGTCCTGTCCAACTGCCCAACTCCTTGCTGCCTGAGGAGCTCACAGTTCAAATGCACACTACCTCTGCATCATGGAGCACTCTTCCCATCTGAGTCTATACTCCCCCCAATATGGGAACAACCTGGCATCCTTGTCTCCTGTGACCATCTCCATCAGTCAGCTGGCATGTGGCATCTGCTCCTCTGTGTGTCCCTGGAGATATGACACATAGGATAGTGATGAAAAAGGAGTTTGAACCAACAGACGTTGTTTAGGACTTCCCGCTCGGCTACAGCTAATGACTGACCTTATCTGGGCCCCAGTTTCCTGGTTTCTGAATGAGGACGTGATTCCCGGCTGAGATTGATACAAGGGAACCCAAGCTAGCAGTCCTAAAGTAGCTGGCACAATCCAGATTCCCAGCACGTGCTCAACTGGGAGCCCAGCCCACCCTGTGCCCACTCTCTCAGAATATTGGGACATTCGCATGTGAAGGCAACTACCCAGACCCCTTCCCTGTGCTTACAACTCCACCAGAGCTTCTCATAGGTGAACTCATGGAAGAAGTGAATTCCCATTGTTATTTTTCTCACACTATCAGATGAAATCAGGAGGAGGACATAGTAGCTAAGACTTAAAGAGAAATAGGTGTGCTCTAAGATGATAAGCATGGGGAAGGGCAAATCAAAATGGCTTGGGCACCTACTCCTGTGGAGCAGCTTAACCTCAATGAAGATGCTGTGGACAAGGTAGAGCCCACCAGTATCTGAGGGAGCTCTGTTCTCACCTGTTGGGTACTGCAGTTCCTTAGCATATTGATATGAAACAAAACCCAGGAGGGGAAAAAACCGTGCTGACTGACCTCAGGAATAGAAAAAGAACGATGAACAAAATGAGGAAAGCAGGTCCCTTCTGAAGACCTTTGAGTCCGAGTTACCTTCCCATCGGAAGCTGAGGTACAATGTTTATGTCTTGGAAATGTTCCCTCTTTCTTAGAGTATTGAACCCGCCAGTGCGTGGTTGTTGCATAGAGCTAATTATTCCCAAGCTCTGGCATTTGCATATGTATATTTACTTTGCAAGTGTTAAATCATTCAGGAAGAGAAGAAACTCAGCGTGTTTACTTTGTCTGTGCAGATAAATATAAAGGCATGAGCTGGGGAACTAATGCTGCTTTGCTTTCTTTGCTTCACCATATGGGTGGGATAGAAGGGAGCTCTTTCCTTCCCAGACTGAAACCATCTGTGCACAAACGCAGGCCCAGGCAGGAGGGGGCAGTGGGAACTGGCATGGCTGACTTGAAGGACTGAGCTTTGGATCCTGGGGGTGCCAGCCCACGTGTGGCGATCCCTGTGACTGTCCTTACCTCCCAGCAATGGCATGCTGCTCCCCAGCATGAAAATGATTGCATTTAAATGTCAGCCCCTGAAAGATTAAAGATGATATAAAAATGCTCCAACATATGTATTTCTTCGCTGTACAGCCAGTCACACAGCTAAAGGCACTTCCAGAAAGTTCTGTTCAAGTAACACTATTAACATCAAGACTTTTTAGAAAGCAATGAAAGGAAAGCAAAAAGCCTTTGTCCTCTAAGAAAGGAAACATTCATTTTTACCAGGACAAAATGTGTAAAAAGTCCAAATTATATTTTAAGGACAATGAAAATGTCAAAGCAATGTCATAAAAAAAGTAGACTTGTTTTTTCTGCGTCATTGTTAGGCAGGAATTACTTTAATCAGGAGTGGTAAGAAGAGGTCTTGGTAAACAATGTCCTCAGAGGGAAAAAAAATAAAGAAAAAATGTTTTTTCTGAGTTTGAAATAAACAGCCAAATTTCCAGACAATGATAGGCCAATTACACAATTCTTTGTTCAACCTAAGGGACCCCCCAGCTCTATAGTAATGCCTTTTGTAAGTGACCTATGGTGCCTAAGCTATTTTATTTTGATATTTTGATAACAAAAATAATAGAATTTACATTGTATAAATGAATTACTTTCAAATTTTTAATTTTCTAACCAAAAATAAAGTTGGGTTTTTCTAAAAGTGGCAAATAAATGGGTTGTAATAAAGCTTTTAATAGGGGTCTGAGAAATTTTATGGCTCTAGGGTGTTATAGTATTATGTGCTTTTTGTAATGTAAAAACATATATATACATATAAACATATATATGAAAATATATATGTAATGTAAATATATATACATATATATATATATCCCATGTAGGAGAAATAAGGAATCCACTAACCTTGTGGTTATTAGTGGTGATATGAGTATACAATCACATTTCAAAATGTCTATTGTCACCTGACTGTAGAATATTTGTCATAAAAGCATAAGTGAATGTTCATGAGTTGTTAATCATGCACTAATGTCACCTTTCTTTCCCCAGATGCAAAGAGTTTAGCTGAAATGCTCATGAGGTAAGAATAAAACCTAGCATTCTGGATATCATATTTAAAAGAACAATTTACAGCTTGCCTTATGACTTTTTTAAATGACAGTCTAAAATCGATAAGATGTATTCTTTTTGACATATAATTTCTATTCTATGTACCAGAATATTCATGTATACCGAGTTGGGTATATGCATAGCAAATAGTATACTTTTACACGTGCCATAGGTATTCTCTTGCTGACCGGACTCAACCGATAGAATGTTCCCCATTGACCTGGGAATAGAAAAGCCACATTATAAGTGAGTGGCTTTGGTTTTACTCCCACCCAAATATGCCACCTTTGAGGTCAAGCCTTCTTCCTAACAGAGATAGCAAGAGAAGAGTTAAGAGCAAACCACAAACGGAAATTTGTGGTACCCGTGCTCTTCCAAGGCAACGGGCTGACCAGGGAAGATCCTCCCGACCCTCAGCTCCACGGCACCTTCAGCGCCCTGCACTAGAGCGCTCACCAACTTCTGCTGCAAATGTCGTTCGCATCCTGTCTTGGAGGTCATAGCCTAAGTCATCACCGGGTTGGCAGCACCCAGCACTTACTTGCCCCACTCAGTATTGAATGACTAGAGCTAGCTGAAAAAGTAAGGAAATGTTCACAACTATAGAAGATATCCCAATATTTGCATGTCAAATATTTTATATTATAATGATTAAATCAAAAGAATAGTCAGAGGCTAGGAACCAGGTAAGAAAAAATGTCAGGGACCCCACTGGTGAATTTGAGGTTGCCCTTGTGGGATGTCTCATGTAGGAAAGAAAGGCAATGGGGTATGGGGTCTCTTCCTACTGCCTACCCCACCACACTTAGCTTTAATTTTCTTCCCCTTCTTTACATTAAAAAATTAGTACATTTTTGTTATTCAGAAAGAGCCCATGCCCCAGATCACCAGGATCTTTGAAGACCTAAGGTAGAGGTGTGCTACCATTGGCCCATGGGTTATATTCCCACAGCCATCTCTGTTTGGCCACACCAAGTAGTAAAACAATGTGAGCTGTAGGTAAAGGATATGGAGGAATCAAGGATAACTCTGAAATATTTGGTGTGAGCAATCAGACGAATATTGGAAGTGTTTGCCAAGATTAGGAAGATAGATGCAAAGTATGGATTTTTTTTTTTTTTTGCAGGGTGGGGGCGAGGTGTGTTGATGAGAATGAAAAGACCTGTATGGGTCATGTTGAATTTGGGATGCTTTTTAAGCATCCAATGAAAGTGTCAGCTGGCTTGTAGCAAGAATCTGGAGCTGAGAAGAGAATTCAGAAATGCCAATGACTTATAAAGTATCTCCTTCATAGAAAACATCTAATCACATCAGACTAGATCAAACTGGCATGAGATCATGAAAATTTACACGAAAAGTCTTGAGTCCATGCTCTTGTGAAAATCGGCACTTGTTTGCTAAGCGAGTAGGAGGGCGTTTCTGTGGTCACATGGAGGCACCCAGACACATGTGCACTTGTGTTGAGCAAATCTGACAAAACATCTGGAAAACAAACAAGCCACCGTCATTTGATTTAAATAACTCATCTACTTAATAAATTGTATAATGTAGACTTAAAATATGAATTTATTGATGACATTTAGAAATCAAGAGATTTCACATTAAATTTTGGCTTTCTGACTTCTCTTGAAAATGCTCTGACACAGCCTAGTTGATAATGGCTGACTGGAGCTCCGTATGGTGCCCCTTTAAACTACGCAGCACTTCGACTCAGCACAGCAGGGCCCTGTCCCTATCCCCACTCCAGGCCACTTTACTGATCTGTATCCCAGCTGGGGTCCTGCAGCCCTCTCAGAGAGCTCCTGCCCGCTGCCTCCATCCAACCCCAAACCATAGGTCATGCCTCTGACCAAAGCCCGAGACACTGGAGTCTGTTTCCTGACACATTCAGCATGTGTTTAGTTCGGATGATTTGGTATTTTTTAGCTTCTCTGCTGCCCTAGAATGCAGCCCTCCCCTTTCTCATTAGCCCCAAGCAAGACATTAGAAAGCATCTTCTTCATTAATAGGGCAATTACTGTGGTTGAAAGACCACCTGTTGATGTGAGTAGGAATTAATAATGCTATTCCCAGTTGACTGTTGCCAACGTGAAAGTAGGAACATTAAAACTAGTAATTGCTCCCAATTGAGGTAGTTGAGGTAGTTTTCCTCCAAAGGGTGAAAGTGATTGGAAAGGAAGAGCGCTTCTAAGCTCCTCAAATATGTGGATTTCTGGGGGTTGATTTAGAGGTAAAAGCAATGCTTTCAATCATGCAGTCAGTTCAGTCTAAGTTAGGCAGGTTAACAGGCTAAGCAACAACAGACCTGTCACCTACCTGGTGAGTCTCCGGCCAACCTTATTTTGAATGTGACTGGGGAAGTCCAGGCAAGTGACATGCATTAGTACAGAGAAGGCCACAAAATTGCTGTCCCTGGTTTTTGCAGCTGCTTTCTTAGGAAGTTGAGGAGTTAGCAAGCTGGTGCAGTAAGAACATAGAACCACCAGTTTACATTCTAGGCCTGACTTTGCCACCAGTTGGCTTGGTGGTCTTGGATGTGTCATTTTCCTTCTCTGTGACCTACTTCCCTTGCCTAAAAAATACCCATTGGAAATCGTTCCTAGCTTTATCATTCTGTGATCTTGGTGAATGTAACATATATTTTCCAAACATGTCCCACAAAGAAAGTTCTGTGTATTTCAGTGGGATTAGCTCTCCCAGGGCCAGACAGGTACAGGCAGGACAAACATAGACAACCCCAGGGCTCCGGGGGCTCCCCCACATGGCACCATCTCCGGGCTGTGGGCTTCATGCTACTGGACACTCATCCCTCTCACCCAAGCCAATCACCCCATTGAAGGGGAGAAGAGACACCCCACCCACCATGCCCAGATGGGAAGGATTTCCAGTTTATATGATTAAGCAAAAAGAAGTTTTTGAAAACTACTTTTCTAAAAGGGGAGAGTGGCCTCCTTAAGGCACTACCCAATACATGATTATTGTCCAAGGACCAATGTTAGCAAGGGCTCATTGTAAACAGAGAAGGGTTCAAATTGAGAGTTTAAATTAGTTTAGCGTTTTTGATGTTCATATTTTTGTACACATTGTATAAATAACCCTCCCAGCTATTGTGATGGCATGATTCTGACAGCCTTAGTTCTTTTATACTTACAGATTGTTCCATATCAGATGGAGAGGGGGGTGATGTGCAGAGGTATTCATTAGTTTTTCCCACAGGCTTAAGGAAATAGTAAAACTTTAAAAAAGTTATAGCAACTGCAAGTAATTTATTGGCTAACCCTGAGAATGCCATCCACTATGGATTAGCATCAGCTCTGTCGTTTTAGTCAGACAACCGGATGGCAAATGGGCGGTGGAAGGTTATATTTCAATAATATCAAATATAGTTAGTATGATCCTATATTATATAAAAGAGGCAATTTTTGTTCTCATAATGAAAGCATTCAGAATCTTGTTTCAGGTCATAAATGAGGTTTCTTCAAATAGATTTTTTTTAAGGTTGGCTGCTGTTCTAATGACCAATTGTTATAATTTTAGAGAATCAGCCTTTATACAACAATAGGTTATAAAATATGACAGCAAAAATTAAAACAAAGAAACAATTTAGTCAGGACCTAATAACTCATTTAGAATGAGAATATTATTGTCCTTAAGCAAAGCTTCTGGGATTTGTCACTCAGCTCACACTGAACTCACGAAACAACGTGGTTTATCACTAACCTTCGACAAGTATTTATTGAGCACCTACTTTGGCCACATACTGTTCTAAGTTTTAGGAAGAATCTGGGAACAGAATAGATGAAAAATACCCCTTGTAGAGCTTATACTCCAGTGGGGAAGACAGATAATAGATAAGCCCATTAGATATATGCAAGGGAACATCCAGTGCTAAGGAGACCAGATCCAGCGGAGAATGGGGAGAGGAAGCCTGAGGAGTTCCCACACAGGGCCAACCCCGCTCCTTCTAAAAGAGCGAGGGAGGGAGCCAGCCCCGTGGGTACTAGGGTGAGGGTGGGGTGCAGAGGTTCTAAGTAAAGGCTCAGCAACTGCAAAGGGAGGGGGGGAGCAATCAGCCCTTGGCTCTCTAGGTTTATTGGACCTTTTTTTTTTTTTGCCTCTGGCTGCAGGGCTTTGAGGCAAAGGTCCTTGGAGGAGGCGTTTACCTCCAGCTCTGATTGTCCTACTTTGCAAAGTGTAATCATATTCTGAGCCTGTGTCACGGGCCATGAGGCAGCACAATCATGTAGCTGGCTTCCTGCGTCAGTCTGCCAGCGGACCCCTCGTTGCTAAGAACAGCCTTCCCCGGGTCCCTGGCTGGTTAACAGAGCAGCCGCGACTGCCTCATAACTATTCATGAGGAGCAGGGGGAAGTGGCTCACTCTTCTATTTCTGGTACAAGGACAAGCTCAAGTCCCTAGAGAACTTTCTAAACAGGTCCTTCCGGCATTCACCAGGGAGTAGTTCCCATATGTTTTTGGGGAAGTAGAGCTTGTCGAAGCATGATGTAACCACAGCCCAGGTCACTGAAATGCTCTTCGTTTCATATGAGTATTTGGATCTTTGTTTTAAAAAACACACCCACACACAAAGTGAGAACAAAGTTAGGTAACTAAAAGAGGATACAGACCTTGTGAAGAATTCAGGCCAACACGTTTGAATCTGGGCTCTGGGTAATTAGCGTAATCTAGCTACATGACCCAGTTGCTCATCTGTGGAGCAGGAAATCTGGTTCAAGGTCAAGTCCTGGGGAGGAATGATGCACCCCGCAGAAGAGGGCAGTTTTGTTTACACACAAGTGGAAAAACAAGGGCCATTATAAAATATTCAGGATATTAACCTGGACTTCCCTATGCAGAGGTCTAATGGCCTCTCGAGTGACCTTGACCTTCACAGGATTAGCATTCCTTCAGCCACAAGGTTCAAGAGTAGACAAGAGTTCTCGGGGGCAAGGAGGGATCTGGGACTCCTGGTGAATGCTTGGTCAGAGGAAAAAGCACTGAGATGTAAGAGGGACACCCCCTTTATCCTCCATGAACTGTCACTAAGTCATCATTTAGGCTCCGGAAAGCTGTCTCAGAACAGATCTTGACAATTATCAGTTGAATTTGTGGATTACCACATTGATTGAAACCTCTGAATGACAGCTGCCTCTCAGAGGGTGTTCCAGTAAGTGAGGATTATTTTCAAAATCTGCCCGATCCTTACAATTCTGTAAAGACGGAGCGCAGCTCTCCAGTGCAGATGGCTAATTAAAGCCTTTCTCCTCTTTTTGTGTTTTTGTGTAACATGCAGACTTTTTTTTTTACTCCAGGCTGTAACTGACTGCGGTTATCACATGCCGTTTACTACCTGTTTTCATTTGTGACCATCAGACAGCTCACTCCAAGAGTAATTTTCCGGCACACAAATTTTGAGATAGAGTTCTTATAGTAATGGCGGGGTTTTTTTCTATTCTAACATGCAATACCTATTGGGAACACTGAGCGGATGTCAGGGGAGCTAACAAGGTTGATGCTTTGTTACCAGAACAAAAATAAAACCCCACCAGCTACCACTACAAATCCGTTAGTCAGACCCCCTCCGATGAACAGCTGGTCCCACACCTCCTCCCTGGCCATCAGCAGGCTAATTCCTACCTGACCAATAAAAGTGTTGTTGGTTTAAAATCGCTCTTTCCCCCACTGAACTTTTACACAAGAAATGGGAAGTTACAAAAGTTCTATTGATAGATACGGACTCAAGCTCCATTGGCAATTTGTATTTTCTGAACCTCGACACTGACTGCTGAAATGCACTATGAACAAACACACTTTGAATAAAGGGAAAATTTTCCTGCCATGTTCTCCCCGCTCCTCCCCACAAGGCAGTCGCATCATTAGGTAGGAAGCCAAGGTGGTGCGCAAGCACAGGCGGGTGTGATGTACCACTGGGCTGTGTGTGTTCATGCCTCCCTCCTACTTTCTTCCCAGCAAGAACACCCGGACCTCGGACACCCTGAGCAAGCAGCAGCAGACCCTGAGGATGCACATTGACATACCCAGAGCCCAGCTTCTGATTGAAGAGAGAGACACGATGGAGACCATCGGTAAGGGGCCACGCTGGCCGCTCTGCACCACGTGGCTGCCACAGTCACACCCTCTCGGCCCACCCAATGGGGTGTGGGAAGTAGCAGATATGAGAGCATCTTGAATGCTGCCTGAACAAAGAAGTAGGAAGCTAGAGAACTGTTACTGAGGAGAATAATAAGTGCCAGCAAATGTCGGGGGAAATGAACGTGTATCCACCTCAGAGGTTGCCCGAGATCGGAGTTCCCCAACTCTGATCCACGTCGGGCCTCCCCTGGAGAGGATGTAGAACAAACACCTGTGATCAAACAACCCTAGAAGGGCGCACACTTGGAAGCCCACCCTGTCCCCTCCCCATCAGCTCCGCCAAGGCCTCCATTAGCGGGAACATCGCAACTCTACTGAACACCTAACAGACAAACGTCTATGCTAGGGCTCTTCCCCCACCTCCAGCACCTACACACAGTCTCCGTGTCTTCCCAGTGCTTTGGGGGTCACAGTTCCCTTGTCCCACGATGGCAAGACACCTGGAAGGCTTTGGGGACTTGTGTGCCCGGGACCCAGGTGTCTTGACTCCTTCCCTCCTCTTTCCACTCCAAGTCCACCACCCACACTGCCTGCCCAGGTAGTTCCATTTGCTCCAGAATCCGAGACTTCGTATTTTCATGCAGTAATGACCGGAAGAATAGGTCGCATTTATTGAGAGCTTTCTACATGCCATGTACTTGTCTACGCACTTTTTAAAAATTCTTTTTTATTTATTTTATTTTTTATTGTTGAAAGTATTACAGATGTCCCCCTGTCTTCCCCATCAGTCCCTTCTAGCCTGCACCCGCCCTGCCCCAGGCCTTCACCACACTATTGTGTGCCCTTGGGTTATGCATATATGCATACAAGTTCTTTATGTGCATTATTTAATCTAACCCTCCTAACCCACATAGGGAAAAGGTACAACTGAGTAACCAGGACTTAGAGAGGTCACGTAGCTTTCAAGGTCACGTAGCTTTCAAGGTCACACAGATGGTTGGGAGCAGAAGCTGGGTGGGGCCCCTGCCAGCTGCCTGCTTCCATATCAGCAGGCTACTTCCCAGAACCCCTCGCCTCAGAAGTATCACCCAGCTTCCCAGTACCCATGGAAACAGACTCCAGGGCAGGTTGCCAAGGCTGCCTCTGTTTGTTCTGGAAAGTGTTTGCTGGCACTCGGTCCCAGGGCAACCCTTTCCTGTGGCTTGGCTGAAACTACTTACCTCCCGGCATGTACCCTAGATCCTGCCAGGAAGGCAGTGGTAAATGGCCAGGTGGGCAGGACACCTGCATCGCCCCTCGCCCTGCCCTGCTTTATGTTCTAATAGAACAGCGGAGACCTCTTGACCTAATGGCTTATACATTCTGAGGCCCTGGGTGCATGTTTTGTCTGGGTGTGCCAGCACTTAGAGAGGGTCGGTCAAGTCCAATTTGACTTTCCATCAACCAAGTTCAGTTAAAAGGCACCCATGTTGTGTGAGGGGGCATCCTGCAGTACACGAGATTTCATTAGCTCACTCTCAACAGGATAAGGCACCATGTTTTGTTTGTTGATAATCTTTTCTTTTCAGTGGTATATCTGAAATATTTTTATTTATTCATTGATTGATTTTAGAGAGAGAGAGGAAGGGAATGAGGGAGAGAGAGAGAGACAAAGAGAGACAGAGAGAGAAATATCGAGTTGTTGTTCACTTATTTATTCACTCATTGGTTGAATCTTATATGTTACCAGACCAGAGATCAAACCCACAACCTTGGTGTATTGGGACGATGCTCTACCCAACTGAGCTACCGGCCAGAGCTGGTATCTTTTTCATTAAATTCAATAGCCGGGACATTAAAACTAAAATTTATTTTGAAATATCAGTTCAAAAATCAAAATATAATCCCTTTGGCCTTATAGTTAGGGTATCTGCTACCTGTTCCGCACTAGAGTGTTGAGCATTCCACCGAAGGCTGTTAGAAGCTGGGCGGAGCCTGGGAGAGCATCATCTCCCAGTAGCCAATCACTGGCCCAAACCAGAGACAGAGCTGCCATAGTCATTTCAGTAGATGCATCCCATTCCTCGCAGGCTCATCTGTCACCAGAGTCACTTCCCTCCTGGCGACGCTGACAGCGGTCGATGGCATTTTCTAATTACTGGGGAAGTAGAAATACGATGCTTTCAAACGCTCTGGGCTCAGACTACAAGAATCCAATATGAAAGTGCCATTTATTTCTGCCTGGAATGAATGGTAAACCTCAAACACTGACAGGCACCGGAATTTTCCCATTAGAAGTTTGTAACCTGGCCCCGCACATACCCTGGTCGGCTCCTAGCCGGCAGCATGTTGGAAACCACAAGGCATCCGTATTGTTCATGAAACATGCATGCAGATGCCAGGGCTGATGCCGGCTCCAGCGGCGAGGAGCCGTCTCTAGAAAGGCCGCCTATCCGAGGGGCCAGTGAAGGCTGCGGGGCCAGGCCCCAAGCCCAGCCCTGCCCCTGCTGAGGACCAAGCTCCCTGTGCCACACGCTGCGATGCCAGCAGACACCTTGGCAGTCTTCCTGCGCTTTCTCTGCCAAGAAATTTTATTCCGACTTCAAGAGGCTTTCCTTTCCTGCCAGAACCTGAGTAATTGGATTTTGTAAGGTTCGTTCTGTTCAGAGCCTTTTTTGGGCACAGAAGTCTCGCTGTGCTGTTTGTGACTTTCACATTCCCACTCCCCGTCGAGGCACGCCGTAGCCTGGTCCCCGCTGACTGATCGCTCACACGAGCTCCATCCCAGGCTGCGGTCCCTGAAAATTCCTGACAAATCCGTATATCCTCCCCAAAGCTCCCCTTGGAGTAAGGATGCTCTTAAGAAAGTGTGGAAAGTCTCAAAGTGAAGTAATGAAAATCTCGAGACAACCTAATCATGACACGCAGCTCAACCAGCTGCTGCTCCAAGCACTGAAATGCCCCCCATTCATCTGAGCCCAGGCTCCTGCTTCAGGAACCCACATGTCCCCACACCAGTAGGACTAGGAGACTCTGACAAGCGAGTCATTTTGAGAAGTCAACTAAGGCATGTGCTAGAGTCACTGGAGCACAGAAGAGGTGAGAAGAAAAGGAACATTCCTCAAAACCATTAAATTAAAAGAGAGGAATCCTAAACTCTGAAGACTGTTTCTCTTCTCCCCCCCATCCCCACCCCCAAACATTTGCAAGTTCAGTGTGACCTCCCCGGGATAGACCCTGCAGTGGAATTTTTCTAGTGCTCAGAGCTTCCTCCAGATGGCAGCCCGAAGCTGGGTGGGGCCCACCTCGCTGGTGCTGTCCCAGGTGAGCTTTTGACAGACACATCCATCCCAAACTCTATCAAACAGGAAGCTGCAGCAAACCCGCCCCCAAATCAGTGCTTCCTAATAAAAAGACCAGGCCCCAGGGAGTGGAGCAACCCTTCTCTGAGGTCATGTGCTTTCATTTATGCTCCCAAAGGAACCCCTAGGGATAGTCTACTTTTAGAATTCTTGACCAGTTCTAACGCAGACCTTCCATTTTTTGTTGTCTTTGTTGCTTTAGATGAGGTTGTTGTTGTGGTGGTTAAGAAAAGGCCAAGGAGTCATATACAGGGGATAAACATTTGGCTCTGTGTCCCTGCTGTTCCCTAGATGACCGCTCCACGGTGCTGCTGACAGATGCTGACTTTGGGGAGGCCGCAAAGCAGAAGTCCCTGACGGTGACCCACACGGTCCATTACCAATCGGTGTCGCAGGCCACCGGGCCCCTAGTGGATGTGTCAGATGCTCGGCCAGGAACGAGTGAGTGATCCAACAGCACTTAAATGGTGTGGGTGTTATCGATGCTGACAGTGTGTTACCTGCTCCGTCCCTGTCAAAGGAAAATGGGGGAAGGGTGGCCAGCCCTAGGCCTAAGAAACCAATAGGGATGACAGCATCATTAATTGGGATGTTGAAGTTTTATTGCTTGATCTAGGCTGTTATTAAACTGTGTCAGTTGTAGCCAATAACTCTTGGTACTGGTTTACTATGAAAGTACTCGAAATTTCAGGTCAAATTCATTTGTTACATTTAGGCAACACGGGAAAAGAGAAAAGTAATTAATATGAGTGTGTATCTTCTGCGCCAGGACTGGGAGAGAGAGACGATAGCATATCTGTTATCTTTGCAACAGCCCTGCAAGGGAACAACTTATCCAGTACATGGTATAGCCCCTATTTTACAGAGAGAAAACTGAGTCTCAGCGGAGTTAGGTGAACAGCCCAAAGCTGTCAGTCTCTCTGCCTGTCCTCGAAGCTCATGATTTTGTCCTGAACACACTGTTTGAGAAAAAATAGAATTCTGGTGAGTCTGGGAATCATATTCAATTTTGCTCTCAATATTTGCATATGTGATATATGGAAATTAATTACTGCAATGAAATTAAATCCCCTAATAGGTGTCTAGAGCTTATTGAGATATTCTTGTTCCTTCATAATTGAAATTGTTTCTAAATCTCTTTAAAGGCTGAGAAATTGATTTCCCGATTATTATCTTTTGGGAAGCTTTGATGTCTAGCTTTTAAACCTCTAATCACTCTCTTTGCAAAAATTTATATCCTTAGAGTGTTATAATTAGAAAAATAAATATTAGAGTGTTAAAAGCTATTCTCCATAATTTCTGACTTGTCAAGCATTTGTGGAATGCCCTGAGCTTCATGGAGCTAACTGGTCGACCCCTAAGCAGCAGTGTAATATGCAGGAAAACAATGTTAACCCTCAGTGACATTCACTGGAAAACTGGGTTTCCAGCCCATGCTTCAGAGGTGGTGAGGATGAACTGAAGAAATGGCTGGCCCGGTCCTGCAGGGGCTCTCGGCCAGCATCACACATTGCTTTTCCCTCTAAGCCTGGGGGTTCCACCTGAGGGTCATGCCCCATGCAACAACCACAGCTGACAGAGCCACACTTCTTCCATCTGCGAGGAAGGCACTAAATAATGTCGACAAACATTAGGCAAACCTACTCAAATGCATGCGTCCATCTCTAGTTCCGAACAAAAGGAGAGTCATCCATTCAGCATCTGCAGAACAGTCTCTAGTAGTGAAAGATCTTTGGGGTCATTTTTCATTAAATATGCTCTCCTAACCACACCCTGAGGGAGGGACTAAGTGCATTCATTTTTATTTAGAAGTAGAGCCAGTGGCTGCCCCCGCTCCCTGGAGAATTACCCCAGGAACCTGAACCGGGCACTTCCTAAAGCCCAGTTCTCTGGTTGCCTCTTGTACCACGGAGCCTGTCACCGCTGCCAGGGCTGACACCTGTGTCACGTCAGGCCCCTAGAGCAGGTCCTCACTGCTGCCTGGCATATTTGCCGAGGTTAACTGATAGTCCATTTCCTCAATGACAAGGGACCTTGTTGTTCCAATCTAGTTACTGTAGGACTGTGTTGTCATTGTAGGAAATCCTTATTTTTAAGAAGAGTGTCTAAAATAAGTTGTTTGCACACTAGAATGTGACAGCATCCTGGATGCTGTGTCTCTAAGCATTTTCTATTTGCCAAAGAGTTGCCACAAATTCTTATTACGAGGATTAGAGACATCGCACAATGTGCCGTCTATCTCTTTCAACCTGTGAAACACAGGCCTTGGCTGTGTCCATACCCTGTTCCCTTCCCTGTCTGTCATGTGGGTAGGATGCACCAAAAGCTGGGACTCCATTCCTGTCAGCTTCCCCAACTCATCACAAGCACTGCACGCAGTAGGAGTCCAGTAAATATATAGAAACTAGAGGCCCGGTGCACGAATTCGTGCACCACTGGGGTCCCTCGGCCTGGCCTGGGGGATCGGGTCCAAACCAGTTCTCCAACATCCTCCCAGGGGTCCCAGATTGCAAGAGGGCACAGACCAGGCCGAGGGACCCCACCCGTGCACGTTTAGGGCCAGGGAGGGACGCAGGAGGTTGGCCAGCTGGGGTGGGACCGCAGGAGGGCTCCAGGGAGTGTCCAGCCCATCTCGCTAGTCCCAATTCCGCCAGACCCCAGCCCATCTCGCTAGTCCCAATTCGGAGCGTCTTCCCCCTGGTGGTTAGTTCACATCATAGCGAGCAGTTGAGTGGCCTTAGCATATCATTAGCATATTATGCTTTGATTGGTTGAACGGATGACCGGACAACTGGACACTTAGCATATTAGGCTTTTATTATATAGGATGCTGACCGACTGTACTGTCAAGCTCTGAAACCAGAGTAGAGGGGATAGAAAAGAACTCACGGTTAGCATTTTAAACAGGACTTGGGCAATCTGCTCTTTCCCTCTCTGTTGCCCATTTCCTGAGACACTGTATCTCCTCCCCCAGTGGGAAGGGTTCCTTTTAATATGTACACAGTCCCCCCAGCACACTTTGCAGACTCTCACCAATTAGACTATTACCATCATCTATTTTACTTACAAAATGTGCAAGGTTACAAACACATGTGAAGTGGTAAACACTAGATTTGACCTGGGGTTTGTTTTGTTTTGTTTTGTCATATTTACCTGGAAGTCATCCACTCAGTCACCACTCATTCATTTGTGCAAAGAGCATCTACGCAGCACCTGATGTGCGCGGGGCTGGACTGAGAAATGCACCAGCCGCAGCTCCTGTCCTACCAGCACTACTGATGAGCTTCTTTCTGCACCACAGAAAACATTTCTTCAAAATGTTTTTATTGATTTTTTAGAGAGAAAGAAAGGGAGAGAGAAAAATAGAAACATTGATGAGAGAGAAGCATCATCAATCGGCTGCCTACTGCACGCCCTCCACAGGGGATCAAGCCTGCAACCCAGGCATGTGCTCTGACTGGGAATCAAACCGGCAGCCTCTTGGTTCCTGGGTCAATGCTCAACCACTGAGCTACACCGGCCGGGCTTGTTTGATGATTTTTAATGGGTATTTTCTCTGTCAAACCCTCTAAATTGAGTTTCTAGCCATCCTGGATCAGCCTACCAAATGTCCTGCTAGCATCTTCCCATTAGACAGGGCGTGCTCCATCCCTTGCCTGGTGCTTGTCACTCAGGAATCATGGGCTGGGCCTTGAGATTTGCTGAGCCCTCCCTTGTGCCCACAGCTTCATCTCTCCACGTCTCACAGAGGCTCTGCAGGTGGGTGATGTTGCCCCAGACCTCAGAGGCGAGGGGCGTGGGCACATCCGATGAGCTCACAGCCAGCCAGTAGCGAAGCGGGAGTTAGGGCACCTAGCTCCAAAGCGCCCACTCTCAACCCCCTGTGTTGCCTTTAAGTAGAGATGATGCTCCTAACAGGACATCCAGGGAGCCCGTAAATTCCAATATCTGTTCAGTAGGAAGAGTTTACAACATGGATTGGATCTTTTTTGTTGAGACTTTGAAAGAACGCACACTCCATCACCCAGAGTGGTACTGGACACAGCACTGCGGAGAAATTATATTGGGCGAGGAGCATCGTGTATATAATCCCGTGAGGAATGTTGGTTTATTGAGTGACAGGAGTAGCCAGTCCTGCCAGTTTCATCTTCTCTCTGAGACCACTGGGAAATTCCTCACGAAAAACTGCAGCCTGGACACCTATAATATCAGGGAATAAAAACAGGTTAATACCATGATCACGGCACCCATGACATGTTTTATGACCCCATTATCCACAAAATCCTCTCATCCCAAATTCAGGATCATGAAAATCACTTGATTCCATGGGCAGGAGCTTAATGCAGGTTCAGAGCCGATGCTGAGAGGCCAAGAATTATGTATGTCACTACCCTCTCATTCATTAGCCACCTAGCAGGCATGAGGCGCATCGCTAAGTTGTATTTATATTACAACGTTGGGGAGTCACATAAAAGGCTTTCCATGCAGGAGCAGTGAATTCCAACACGCGTTAGGTCAGTAGATGAGCTAGTGAAATAGACAAAGGAAGCTACCGTGTGGGATCCAAGTAAAATTTTGACTTTCGCTGCTGTCTTAGGCGCTGTCATAGAGAAGAGTTCAGTTCAAGCACACAGCAGCTCCAAAAACCTGATTATGACAAAAATGTGTCAACTACCCCCGCATGCTATAGATTAAGACACGTTTGCCCAGAGCAGAACGGAACTGCTGGCTGCGGTTCAGGAAAGTAATATCATGACCTATATTCCCAACATTATCAGGCCACGGCCCGGCTGTCCTGGTCTAGAGAAAAGGGGGGAAAAATCAAATTACCTTGAGAAGAGCTGGAGCTTTGACTAGAAGCTGACAAGTGCTTCCTGCCCATGGAACCCTCTACATGGGGGATGTCAGTGAGCAAGGGGGGCTGAGGGAGTGAGGGTCTCGGCCCCACCACGTGTGGGTGGGCTTGATGGAGAGAACGCAGGCGAGGGTTTTGGGGAGTTGGAGGAAATTGTGTCCTTGAAATGGGACTATCCAGCTGACCCCTCCCCCACAAGCATCCATACCAGGTATAAACCTGGCCCACAGCCTTAGCAGTTGCAAGAAACTTGAAGAAGAATAAAAATGAGAACCCTCAGCATGTATGTAAGGAACTGGGTGATTTTCTGGAAGAGACTCATTAGCATTTAAATAACAAGCTCCCTTCTCAAATCCTCGTGCCTGGAGGACATTTCGCCTCCCACCCATGAGAATGTGCCTCTCTCTCAGGGAACCTCTCTCCTGGCATTTCCGTGGAGAAACACTCATCATTCCTACCTGGCTGTCTAGAGAGCTCGGCGCTCGGCCATCGCTCGCATTCTAATCAAGGCAAAAAAAAGTCTCCCAATTAAAGTCTTCCGTGAAATTGTGCAAGTACAGGAAGAAATGTGTCTTAAAATCAATGCCCCGGAGAATAGGCACCAAGACAGAGCATATTAATGACCTGGGAAGCCTTAAATTCTATTGATTTGGCTGCCATCTCAGTGCTTCTCTCCGGCGCTGTGGAATGATGGATTAGGTCCCAAGTCCAGTAACAAGAAACTTGCAGAGGAAAACCCTCCATTTCAAAAGCAAGTCATTTCCCCGCTTTCAGGGTCGGCCTGCCGTGACCCAACATGGAATTATAGACGAGGCCGTGCCCAGGGGACAGCGCATCAGAGCACTTAGCTGTGCAGGGCGAGGACGTGTGTGGTTGAGTGATGGGCGACCTCTGGACTGAAGGTCAAGTGTTGGGCTCCATGTTCATCACTTAATAACCGGGTCGCTTCTCTCTGAGCTTCCATCGCTTCATCCATAAAGTGACTGCTTAGAGTTCCTCTTTGAGAAGCAGAGAACGTAAAGGTGGAAGCCGCCCATGTGGCATCTTCTGCTGCCTTAGGCCGGAGCCCAGAAAAATCCTTACAGGCACCTGAGCCCCTCTGCTTTCCACAGGCTTCCAGAAGGGAGATGCGTGTCCACCCCAGTGCCCAGCAGTCTGTGCTGTTAGGACAGCTTTTCCTTCGCTCACTGGAGAGTTGAGCAAGGAACTTGGTCCCCCTTCCCCCCTCTACCCTCCCCTGACCTGTTGATTTTGGTTCTGGATTTAGAGAAAGTGTAACCTGTGTGGCAACAGCCTGTGTGGACACAGCCCCTGTGCTTTGGGAGCTGGTGGACAGTGACATCCAGACACTCATTAACTGGTCTCCACCGTGAATATCCAAATCTGCATCAAAGTTCAGACAGTTTCACTGAGTTAAGCTCCCATGTGCAAAGGCCTAAGAGAGCATTAGGACAAAAGGGCATCGTCCCTCTGCTCTGGGAACATGCAATTTAATGAATGAATACAACAGTCTTACTCCAGTCGATACAAGAACACGGTATATGAGAGACGCCCGGATTAGTTGTCTGGGGCGACTGCAACAATGGACCACAAACTCAGTGACTTAGAACAGAAACTAGTCTCATAGTTCTGGAGGCCAGAAGTCCAAGATCAAGGGTCATTCCCCCTCTGACACCTGTAAGGGTGGATCCTTCCCTGGCCTCCTCCTAGTTTCTGAAGGTTGCTGACAATCTTTGACGTTCCTTGGCCTACGGCTACGTCACTGCAGTCTCTGCCTTCCCATCCCATAACCTGCTCCCTGCCCTGTCTGTCTCTTCTTATACGGACACCAGGCATGTTGGACCAGGGGCCCGCCCTCCTCTGGTGTGACCTCATCCTAACTAATTACATCTCTCTGCAGTGACCCGTTTCCAGATTAGATCACATTCTGAGGTCCTGGGAATTAGGATGTGGACACACCTTTTAGGGAGACATAATTCAACCTATAACAACACGTCACGGGAGGAGGACTGTAGAAAGGAAGCCGAGTTAGAGCGCATTGGCCGAGCTCCTTGTGTTACGGAAGACGGGGAGTCTCGGGAAGTTTATTAAGTGACATGCATCGGGCCATGAAACTATTCAGAGCCGGAAGCATGGTTCTGATCCGTAACAGCTGAGTCCAGTTCTAATGTCCTTCCCCTTACAGAGCTCCTTTAAATGCTTCAGAATCACATGAATGTCTCCGACCATGGGAGGAAGGAAATGCGTGCTCAGGGCAGGGATAGTCACGGAGGGCTTCCTGGAGGCAGGAGCCTGCAGGGAGGGTCATAGGGCTGGGTCGGGAGCACAGCACTCAACACCTTTATCACAGCTGACCACACGCCTCCAGCGACCGAGACAGACATTGTTCTTGACTCTTCGCAGATCCCACCACCAGGAGGAACGCCAAGGCTGGGCCCACAGCGAGAAACCGGTACGCCAGCCAGTGGACCCTCAACAGACCCCACCCCACCATTTCAACACACACCCTCACCACCGACTGGAGGCTGCCCACGCCCAGGGCCGCAGGATCGATGGACAAGGAGAGTGACAGTTACAGCGTCAGCCCCTCACAGGACACAGGTAGGGTCTCCACACCTCCTCCCCACACCGGGGATGAGCCCGCCCACACCAAGGGCTTTGCAGGCTCCTATGTACATACGTTTGTACGTATTCCCTTTCAAGGTCACTTTCAAATGGGAACGTGCGGGCATTTGTCTAACAGACACCAGTGTGGTGCACAGCAGGGCGCCCTCCAGGCCAGTGACTTCTGCACACAGAACCAGGAGGCAGCATTCTGCAGGTGCCCCGAGTCTCAGCTCAGGCTGAGTTCTCCTTCTCATTCCCACCCGCTGGCAGACACAGACATGTTCACATGTTCACCCACACAAGGGCAATCATTTCTGGTTGTGCTGGGAGGGCATCTGACCCGCTACCTTCTCCAGGATGAAGATGCTGCACTTGGAGCTAAGTGACAAGGTCGGAGCACCTCTAGGGTGCCCCGCTTGACAATTAAGCAGGGCTTGATTATAAGGTAGGTTATCTTGTCTGTGCCATCAACCACCCAGATTTCACTTCGGAGAGAAGACAGGCCCTAAAAATAGCACTGGGCTGCCTACCCCCCTCCCATCTTAAATTTTGCAAAGAATTCTATCTAAACCTAATCGCTGTGGGGAATTTTAACACTCATTTTCTTTTGTTCTGGAAAATATTCTGCAAAAATAGTGTTTCCAAGGCGGAGTGTCACCTTGTACCTTTATTTTTATGGCTGTTAGTTCTCTTACAAGACTCTCAGAGTTCCCCAGAGGCGACTTCAAAACTTTGACACTCGGGGGCTTGAAATGCAGAGATTCCTCCAATCAGCTGCACCCTTTCAGGCCTGGCAAGGTTCCTGTCCCCACCCAGGGTGGCAGCCGCAAAGAATGAGTCCCAGGGGCAGGGGGCCATTCTGCCTAGTGGCCAGTTTCTGTGCTTAGTCACGGCTTGGTTTCTAACCCTCATCACGTCTCCCTGACATGACCAAGCCACGCCCAGGCTGGAGACGCTGAGCTGCGGAGCTTGTCCTTCCCGTCCATCAGGGTCTCTATGGTACAGAGCCATTTGCAAATCCAAGTAGGGAGGGCAGGTCATTTAGGCACATTCCCAAAAATTCTGTTTGAATGGAAAGCAGGATTTTTAAAAAATATATCTTTATTGATTTCAGAGAGGAAGGGAGAGGGAGAGAGAGATAGAAACATCAATGATGAGAGAGAATCATTGATCAGCTGTCTCCTGCACACCCTCTACTGGGGATCGAGCCCGCAACCTGGGCATATGCCCTTGGCCAGAACGAACCTGGGACCCTTCAGTCTGCAGGCTGATGCTGTATCCACTGAGCCAAACTGGCTAGGGCGAAAAGCAGAATTTTTAAAGGGGGACGCTTTACTGATTTATGGAAATGCCCCAGGCTGGGGTATCTGACTACAGTGATGCCCTACCCCCACCCCACCATTGGAAACACAGTGTCCTGAGCCCACTTTGCGGAGGCTTCTGAAGTGGCCTCCGGGTGACAAAGGCAGTCCTCAAAGACCCCGGACTCCTGCTGCGTGGTCCTGTGACCTGGGAGAAATCGCCCCAAGCCGGAGAGGGTGGTCAGTCTGTGCACACAGAGTGGTCATTCCCCCACCTTGCTTCTCTGCTTCCCGGTGCAGATCGAGCTCGGAGCAGCATGGTCTCCACTGAAAGTGCCTCCTCCACCTACGAAGAGCTGGCCCGGGCCTACGAGCACGCCAAGATGGAGGAGCAGCTGAGGCACGCCAAGTTCACCATCACCGAGTGCTTCATCTCGGACACATCATCCGAACAGTTGACGGCAGGGACAAATGAGTACACAGACAGTCTGACCTCCAGCACCCCTTCAGAGTCGGGGATCTGCAGGTTCACTGCGTCTCCCCCCAAACCTCAGGATGGAGGGCGAGTGATGAACATGGCGGTTCCGAAGGCACATCGGCCAGGTGAGCAGGAAATGCGCGCACCGTTGTGTAGGGAAGCTCCCGCCCCGATGCACACCTGTCTACCCTGAGAGCCCGCTTGGGGTTTAGAATGCTGTTCTGTTTATTGACTGCTGCGTAGTGAACCACGCCAAAGCTGTTGGCTTACAACAGCAATCACTTATTTTGTTAATGAGTTTGAAATTTGCGCGGTGCTGCGTGGAGACAGCTCAGCTCTGCTCCAGCAGGTCAGACAGGAGGCTCAATTAGGGCTGGAGGAGCCACCTGCAAAGTGGCTCCCTCTGGCCCCGTGGGGAGTTGGTACTAGCTGCATCCGCCCTAAGTAGGTTTCTCCGCCACAAGGTGGCTTGGGCTTCCTCATGTCATGGTGACTCTGTGCTAAGAACCAGTGTCCCAAGAGACAGACAGTGGAAATAGCCAGTTTCTTAAGGCTGGGGCTAGAAAGTGACCTGTCACTTCTGCCATATTCTGTTGTTCAAGGAGCCCAGATTCTAGAGAGGGAGACTCCCACCATGTAATGGGAGGAGCTTCAGAATCACGGGGCTGTGTTTTAAACCTGCTGCACTGAGGGCTTCAAAGGAGAGAGGCCCTACTGTGCACCAGCATTTGGACCCTGGTTTTACTGAGTTACCCAACATGACAGTGACTGGCTAATGTCACATCCATCACAGTTTGGTCTCTGCCTTGAGCCTGGGAGGTGGTCTGGGTTTGTGGATGGAGCTGCAAACCCTAAGATCATGTAACTAAATGAAGAGATTACGAAGCAGGGGGAAGGGAGTGATGGAATAGGAACAATTTAAGAGCTCAGGGACTATCTAGAGCAGTGGTTCTCAACCTTCCTAACGCCGCGACCCTTTAATACAGTTCCTCATGTTGTGGTGACCCCCAATTTCATTGTTACAAATTGAACATAATCAAAGCATAGTGATGAATCACAAAAACAATATGTAATTATATATGTGTTTTCCGATGGTCTTAGGCGACCCCTGTGAAAGAGTCGTTTGACCCCCAAAGGGGTCGCGACCCACAGGTCGAGAACCGCTGATCTAGAGCAAATGGCCCTAGCAAGCTCCCCCCAACTGATCCCAAGTGAAAATGGGGACCCAGTATGAGCGAGTTTCTCAAGAGAAGCCAGAAATCTTGGTTTTATATGGACACTCGCAGTTCTTAAGTGTTGGCTCCAGTGTTTGCATACCACTATACAGGGCAAATAAGCACCTCGTTAGACTGGGTCCAAACCAAGGCAGCCAGTTGTAGTTATTCTCTGAAAAATCACCTCTTTTCCTCACACTGAAATAGGTGCCTGTAGACTTTGCTTTGCAGACTGGCCTGTCCCTTCTTGTTGAATCCAGGTGTATTTCTCTTTCTCCCATTTCCTGAACCGCGACACTGGTTCTATTTCAAACATTTATCTTCACTTTTAAATTACTGTGATTCCTCTGGGTTTTATGGCATAAGGCCCAGCTGAAATGAGCCTCATAAATACATAAAAATATATAAAATGAGAATTGTCTATCCAGCGACTAATCTTCCAAGCAGAGGCAAAGATCCTCGCCAGCAGACAATAAAGAGTGATGGCTTCATTTAGTTTCATTCCGCTACCTCCTCGGGGAGAGGATGAGCTGTTATTTATGGGTGTTGTTATTTCAAGTATTTTTTTATTATTGACACTTACGTGCAAGCAAATGCAGAGACATGTAGGACAAACTGCCTGACTTTCTGTGGCTGCCCCGCCTGAATGTGGGGAAAATAGGAGAGGAGAGCTCAGCCAGTGTGGCTCAGTGGTTGAGCATCAAACTATGAACCAGGAGGTCACGTTTTGATTCCCAGTCAGGGCACATGCCTGGGTTGCAGGCTCAATCGCCAGTAGGGAGGGGAGGCCGGGGGGAGGGGGAACATGCAGGAGGCAGCTAATCAATGGTTTTCTCTCACCATTGATGTTCCTATCTCTCTCTCACTTCCTCTCTGAAATCAATAAAAATATATTTTTTAACAAAGGACAGGAGGCAAGAATGCATGCCTGTGGGCATGTCCTTAGTCTTGCTGGGCTTCAGTTGCTGCATCTATAAAATGGGCAAAACACTGTTACCCAGCAAGCATTCACTGCCCGATGCACATAGAAGCCAATACTATGGCACAGGTTTGAGAAAAGAAAAAGCTCTGGTTATAAGGAAATCAAATGGCAAGGAGACAGGAGGCAAAGTTCAACTCTGTCTCCCCGATGGAGGAGTCGGAGCAAGATTTAAGGGGTTTCAGCACTGAATCTCCTGGACAGCAGCCCCTTTGCTTCTGGAAGGGTCCCTGGTGCTGTGGTTCTGGTCAAGCCTTGGTCCTTTGGCTCTGAGGTGGAGTGGGGAGTTAAGGGCCCACAGGTGTTACTCTTGAGTGGCGTATTCAAGGTTTAAACTTGGGTTCTGGGTTTTTTCAGAAACAGGACAGGACCACTTTGAGCTGGTTCTGTGGTTACAACATCGGCGCCGACTCTATGGGGTTTGTGTAAGACAAATGGAACCTACACAGGTGAAGCTGTTAGCAGTTGTGTCTGCTGTTGCCTGTTGACGTTGTTAGTTCCCAGTGACTCCAGGGTGTCTCCAGGGTTGCTGCTGGCTCCCTTCTCCCTTCCTTCTTTTGTTTGTTCTCCTTCAGGGGCCATTGATGTCCTGGGGAGCACCCATGTCATAGCCGTCCCACCCAGTTAGGTACCTTAGGCTTCCATCTAAGAGACACGGCCGCTGTGCCCCCTTCACGGATGAGCTCCTGGGTTGCAGGACTGTCCCGTTTGTTCCGGCCTTGAAATAAGTCAGGGCTTGAGTTTCTTTCTGATGACTTGTTCATATTGTTGGCTTAATAGTGAAAAAAGTTTAAGCCTTTTTCATGATGTTATTGCCTGGATCCATTAAAGCAGTGGAAAGATCGCAACTAC
Source organism: Myotis lucifugus (assembly GCF_000147115.1). Classification (NCBI taxonomy): domain Eukaryota; kingdom Metazoa; phylum Chordata; class Mammalia; order Chiroptera; family Vespertilionidae; genus Myotis; species Myotis lucifugus. Next base: position 319,207 of record NW_005871570.1, on the reverse strand, counting down.
ATAAGTTGCTATCATCTTAACATACTCCTTAAACCAGCGGTCACCAGCCTTTCGCTCCTCATGGACCAGCAGTGGTCCGAGGACCGCTGGTTGGCGACCGCTGCCTTAGACTAAAATGATTTTATAACTTTAGGAATGAATAATATTTTAAATCAGTGGGAATCCTCATGTCCACCAACTTTGGTCCACACTAGATGACTATTTGGTTAACATTAAATAGGCTTTTTAGGGGAAAAAATACCTCATCCTTCTGGAAGCCTTTCTGTTGCTCCTTATAATACAACTAAACGCCACACCGGGCTCAAGACCCCAGGTGACAATTTATTATCCTGCTGACTGGGGGCCACATCAAACTAGCAGCGCCTTGGGTGTGCTGTGCTTTGCGTGGTTCCGGGTGGTTCTCATTCGGAGTGTGTCTCTGGGCAGCCTTCAAGGTCTCCGGCTAGCCTTCTCCTCCCATCGGGTCCTCTTTTTAAATTACTTTTTCCCATTTACAACCCAAAGCTTTTAAACTCTCTACAAATAAAGATCTAGTTAAATGAACTTGGCCAAACGGTGGCTCTGGGAAGATAGGAAACACGTCTTGTATTTCTCTCCCAGAGTCTAGCAGATATCTGGCAGCAGAGTGACTGTTGGAGGAATATGTTTAAATGGTTTAGTGGAATTGAATACATGCTCCTAACGCTCTGTCTGGCACATAGTAGGTGCTTAATAAACATTGTCGAGCGAATGAATAGGTTGTGGCTGACAGTGATAAGGCTGGCCACTTGGTTAAAATATGAAGGTTATTAGGAATTGTGAGTAAAATACCAGAGGACATGGAAGTGCGTGCCATCTTCCAGGTGAACTTTAAACAGAGTAATTTCTTTTCTTTCCTTGCTCTTAACAAGCCGAGAGGAATCTCTTCCTCAGCTAAGGGGGGCAGGGAGGTGCCCCAGGAAATGTGGCCAGCTCACCCCCGAGGCACACCTCAGGATCTAGCTTTAGAGTTTTAGTAATTCCTAGATTTGGAATGTGCTGCATTTCTAGGACTTGTATATTTTAAGTATAGTACCACGTGTGTACTTGTTCTGTTTTCTTCAATAAGAGATGGCTATTTCCGTCTTTAAAAACAAGCAAAACAAGCAAACCAAACTCTGTATTCCTCCAAGAAACAGCTGGAAAGTGTAACCACTTCTTTTCCTCTTGCCCAGGGTGGCTTCTGAGACTTGGATTACAGCGTCTCGTCTTGGTTTCAGGTAGCATCTTGAGCCAGTTTCTGCCGTTCTTGGGTTACTGCTTCTTTATTCATGATGCGTACCCTATGCCCTCGAGAGATGCCATTGCACAAAGCTACTCAAATCAAGTGAAAGCTTCAAATGTGCAACCTAATAGGGCCTGCCCCGCTAGCAGCGGGGAAACTTCTGCCCCTTTGGGGCTCAGCTGTCACACTCCGGGACCCCAGCCTTGACCTCAGCCGTTCCATGATGAAAGCAGCTGCCCTTTCCTGGCTGGAAATGGCCACTGCCTGCTGCCGGCTGGCCAGTTCTCTGAGTGACCAGCGGATGAAGCAGAGATCCTCAGGGACCAGGGGTCCAGAGGGAAGAAAGGAGATAAAGGCTGGGAGACAGGAATGACCTTGAGAGCAAGAGATCCCTCTGAGCTGCCAAATGTACAATCTTTCAAATACCCCTTAGATTCAAGTTAGAAGGACCCTGGAGCCATTAGCACCTCCACACATTGCTCTTCACTCCCCGCTCTGGGTGGACCTAAATATTCGAATGTGCTCATCTTGGCTCCTTCCTGGAAAACCAAGTCCCTCTGATGTGCATTTGCAATGTTGTCTTCTTAAAGACCCTGCTTTAATTTTAGTCCAATGTCCCTTGGACACATAAAGTGGCGCATGTTCGGAAGGGCCCCAAGCTGGGAACTCTAAGACCACTCTCTAAGCCCACTGGCCTTTCGCAGCCGCCTCCTCCCCACCCTGCACTGGTCACAGCACCGAGCCCACAGACCTGCCAGGTGCTTGCAGGTTTATGCAGCTGCTGCTGTGCGTCCCCCAGTCCCCACAGACCTGCCAGGTGCTTGCAGGTTTTTGCAGCTGCTGCTGTGCGTCCCCCAGTGCCCGAATCTGTTCTTTTGTTCCGACAGCCTTTTCTCTGGCCTCTGGGCCCCTTCGCCAGCTCGCTGCCTTTCTTGGTTCTCTTATTGGGGTTCAGCTCTAGTTGTTGGGGAGCCCAAAGATAGTGGAAGGTGAGGAGGAGGCCTGTGCCTGACAGACCTGTGACGGAGAGGCAGGTGGGCTCCCTGTGTCCTGTGGTGTGAGCAGAAGGAAGCTTCTAGATTCCAGGGCTGCAGATGCAAGCAGAGGCTCACCACGGTGATTGCATCGACAGAAACACAAATATAACAAGTATATTGCACTCATTTATTCATCCCATAGTTATTGACTCTCTTCTCCATGAAAAGATACTGCACCCGGTATTACTCAAAGACATAAAAGTGCTAATACTGTATATTAAACCAACACTTCCCACAGTCTCCTAGTTTATCAGAACAGCATGGAGTATCATGGCAGCAGACCAAGAGTCTGAAAGACACAAGACTGACAAACAAGGGGATTGAAGAAACAAGGCAAAATCCAGCTTATGGAAGTCAGGCACCACCCCTCCTACACACGAGGCGGGGGAGGGGCGGGAGACAGACAGACAGACTACACATGGCCCAGTGAGATGCCATGATGAGTCAGGAGCAACCTGGGAACATACAAAAAGGTAAGAAGAGAACAGCAAAGACCATCGTCTTTCACTGTGGTCCCGTGTAGACATGGCTGGCACCAAGTCCTAATGCAGCCTACTTCCCACGCTGGGAAGCTACAGCCATAAATTCAGGTGATGTAGCCAGCCCTCTCCAGTCCAGATGCCTTGCTCTCGGGATAAAGACCTCCGCGGTTCTGAGAGGCCAGCCTCGTCTTCCTCACCAGGCATGACCCCTGCTCTCTGGGCTCCAACTCTCTGGCCTCCTGAAATCTACAAGCATCTACTTCCTCTGTCTGGAAGGTACTGATTTCCAGGCTAACTCGGCCCTTCCATGGCACGACTCAGTATGTACAGGGGTTGCTGAGATGGGTCTGCAGCCTCATGGCTGAGCAGGTACAAGGCCCCAGCCGGGCTCCTCCTCAGTGTCCCCCAGTGTGTGGGTCCCTGGGGGTCTCACATGGGAACTCTCTTTGAGCCCCATGGCCTCTTCCTCACTGGGGACTTCTCAGTCCCTGTTAATGAGCTCCACGCTTGCCTAAAAGTCAGGGCAGATTCCAATCCTGCTTCTGGTTGAGAACTGCTTTAGTTCAGAAGAGCCGTGAGCAGCCACTAAGTCCAAGCCCCCTTCGTACACAAGTGTAGTGTGTGTGTGTGTGTGTGTGTGTGTGTGTGTGTGTGTGTGTGTTTTGTGCGTGTGGTTTTTTTTGCTTTTGTTTTTTCTTTATTGATTTTAGATAGAGAAGGGGGAGAAAGCGAGGGATAGAGAAAAGTAGATGTGAGAGAGAAACATGGATCGATTGCCTCTCCACACGCACCCCGACCAGAGATGGAACCCACAACCTGGGTATGTGCCCTGACCTGGAATCAAACCCACCACCTTTCGGTGTAAGGGACAATGCTCCAACCAACTGAGCCCCACCGGCCAGGGCCACAGCGTGGTTGTGAAAGTTCACTAGTGAGTAGGAGGGTGTACCGATGAGCTCTGAAAAATGCACGAGGCCCCTGAAGTACAAGCCAGGGGTGGGAACAGGATCCGTGTCCATGGGCCTCCGATAGCTATCTCGCATTATTTATTGAGGGTTTTTCCTGGTTGCCTTAGGGAGTGAAGATTCATTTACCAAGAGAGGTTGGTTTACAAGCTTTCATTACCATGCTGCCGCATTAATATTAAGCCAAAGAAGTGTTAGATCTCACCTGCGCTGGTGGGGGCGGATGCACGCTCCCTGGTGGCTGGCTCTTTGAAGCTGCAGTGTGATTGCTAGTCTGATCCCTGTGATTTTCATTGAAATTGCCAGAACTCAAGGTTAGCATTCTGTGCTGCTTACTTCTGCATTAATAGCAAGCTTCATCCAAGCACAGATAGCAAACCTTGTTAGAAATTGATGGAAGTTCCTTTGTAGGTGGCCCCAGTGGAGATGGAGGTCCCTGGGGACCCTGAGTCACTTTCATTCGGCAGGAGTTTGCTGTGGAAGGCTAGGCATGTCTCGGTTGCTAATAAAGAGGAAGAAGGCCTTGGAATCGGAGGCTCTCAGAAATGCATTCTCCTGGCCGCTGTGGCTCAGTGGTTGAGCATCGACCTATGAACCAGGAAGTCACGGTTAGATTCCCAGTCAGGGCACATGCCCAGGTTGCAGGCTCCATCCCCAGTGTAGGGCGTGCAGGAAGCAGCCAATCAATGATTCTCTCTCCTCATTGATGTTTCTGTCTCTCTCTCCCTTTCCCTTCCTCTCTGAAATCAATAATATATATATAAAGAAATGCATTCATTGGTTCCATACTTATCCCCAAATTCCTCATACAGATGTACTTAACCAGTTCTCACAGGGAGAGAGAGCATAAGAAAGGAGCTTTTAGACTTAAAGGTACCTTTAGAAGTTAACATCCTTCAATTGACTAAAGTTAAGAGCTGAAACTGGAAGGAGTCACAGAACTATTTCGAGGCAGAGGCAGGATTTTGTTATTATTAACTCTATTATAGATGTCCCCCATTTTCGCCCCCTTTGCCTCCCCGCACCCTGCCCTCACCCCTCCTAGGCCTTCACCACATTAATATCCATGTCCATGGCCTATGCATATATGCATATATATTCTTTTCTTGATCTCTTCCCATCCCCACCCCGAGACTTGTCAGTCTGTCCCATGCATTCATGCCTCTAGTCCTATTTTGTTCATCAGCTTCTTTTGTTCTTTAGATTCCACATATAAGTGAGATCATGTGATATTTGTCTTTCTCAGAGACAGGATTTGGACACAAAGTGCAGAACTCTCTAGTTCACGCTCTTTCCATTGTCCTAAGCTCCCACCCATCAGGTCAAGTGGAGGCCCTCTGGCTGCTGTTCCGTGGGGCCCATCCCTCACTTTTCCCATAAAGAACTGAGGCCATAACTCCTTGTGGACTAGATGAGGCTGAGGAGTATGAGTCCTTATGCTGGTTGAATTCAGTGTATTTCAAGTGATATAAGGACCCACTTGGAAAGATGAACTTTGACCTTCTAAATGCGTTTCTCATCAACAGGATACTTCCTTGCGGTGGGCGGTGCTGTGCATAGAAGCATGCTGACCAGCATCCCTGGCTCTGTCCAGCAGAAGCTGGGAGCTAACCCCACCCCCACTTGTGACAACCCAAGATGTCTTCAGTCATAGCCATCTGCCCCCGGGGGCAAAATCACCCACGCTGAGAACCATTAATCCAGACTTTAGACATTTCCCCCTGGTGTGTGCATTGTCTGGGAATAGATTCATGGGATGTGCACTCATTATACATTTTCTCAATAGACTGATTCTTCTCCTGTGTTGGTATTGATTTTCCCCTTATTCTTCCGAAGCTGAAATGCATTCAGACTTGTGTGTGAGTCTGAATATACTGAGAATGTTCAGGAAGCTTTGCTTTCCTAGTAAGAGGGGGGTCTCCTGGTCTTCGGCTAAAGAGAGGCAGGTTTAATGCAGCAGTTTCCACACAGTCGGGGCCAGCCATGGCCCGAAAGCCCCCTTAGCGGGCAGGCTTCAAGCATCTATCACAGATGGACATGGCACCACCGGGGCAGTCTGTGCTGGTCAGGGTGGAGGTGAGGAGTTGAGACGGCACCAGTGAGTAAAGTGGTTAGGGACAGGGGGGAAACATTAGAAATATTAGTGGCACCAAAGGTTCCCAGAGGGCAGTGACAGGAGGGTGAGAAATAGATCATTGTGACAAATAACAAGGCATGACATTGAAATCATGACCAGATCATTCCTCAAGGCATAAATCATAAGAGCCTCCGACTGGCATGGGGTGAGGGGTGCAGCTGTGGTATGGGGGCTGCAGGCCGATGAGGCGAAGTGGAGAAATGCTTCCATAACACAGAGGCCCCAGGGAGGTTGGGCCACCATTGTGAGACCGGGGACAGGGCCCTCTCGTCACCTGTAACCTGCATCTGTTCCCATAGTGCCGCCTCGTGTCCTCTCTCTCCTCCTCTCTGCCACATCCCATGATTCAGTTCAGTCCCTTTCCATCCACTTTTCTCTACCTGTGGCTCTTTATCTCTTGTTTTCATCTCTCCTTGTTCTGTCTCCATGTTTCTTCCCTCTGTTTCTCTGTGTGTGTGTGTGTGTGTGTGTGTGTGTGTGTATTTCCAACTCTCTAGTCTTTAAACTCAGAGAGGGGTGGAGAGGAAAGCTGGACAGAAACAAGGAGGAGGAAATTAAATGATAGACAATGTACATCCTTGCTGAAAATAGACGTGAACACCACGGTAACAGATTTCGCTAGAGACAGCCCTAAGGCTGGGCTTTGGCTCTGCCCATGTTTGTGGCCACTTGGGTTTGCACGCAAGGGGCCTGTGCACCTGAGAGAAGTGACTTTTGGAATTCAAAGCAAAAGAGATTTTGCTTTGGGTCACTGCTGAACTGTGTTCAGATTTTGCTGAACTCCTGGGTCACTGCTGCTGTCAAACATATGGAAGAACCCAAGGGGGTCCTGGCTACTTAGCTACAGATGTGGAGCCCTGGGAAGCATGCAGGGGGCTGAGGCTCCTCCTCGCTCCTGGAGAAGATCCAGGAGAGCTGCTTCGAATGTAACCCTCGGGGGCCTTTGGGGGCAGCTGGACAAGCATCTACTCCCCCAGGGAGCAGGGAAACTGGAAGAAGTGACTCTGACTTGGCCTCAGTGGAGAATGAAGGATGGGTGACAGCTTAGCCCACAGAGGCGCCCCTAGGAGCTCAGGGCACAGGAGGGACCCTTGAACCACAACCACGTTGGCTCCTGTTATTGTTAAAGAGCGATCCCCTCCTTCCCATGGTTAATGGAAGCAAAGACTGTCACCCTACATAGAACTTTCAGAGAGAGTTCCCGTGGTGTCCCCAGCCCACCCCAGCCAGGAAGGACAGGCATCTGTGCTAGTGTCCTATAGCTGCCATAACAAAGTACCACAAACTTGGTGGCTTAAATCAACAAATTTAATGCTCTCACAGTTCTAGAGGCCAGAAGCCCAAAACCAAGGTGTCATCAGAGCCTGGCCCCCTCCTGAAACGCAAGGAAAGAATCCCTCCTTGCCTCTTCTGGTTTCTCGCGGCCCTGGGCATTCCTTGGCTTGTGGCCGCATCATTCCAACCTGCCCTCCATCTTCACACGGCGCCCTCCCTCTTCTCTGTGCCTCCAATCTCCCTCTGCCTGCGTCTTATGGAGACACGTGGCATTGCATTTAGGACCTACCTTAAATCCAGGTGATCGCACCTGGAGATCCTGACCTTAATTACACCTGCGAAGACCCTTTCTCCAAGTAAGGTCACATTCACAGATTCCGAGGGCTAGGACATGGGCATATCTTTTGGGTGAACCCTAATCAACCCACTAAAGACAGAAACAAAGGTATAAAAAAATAGTTCCCAGCTCATGTCCCTGGCGGATCCCCAGCCCATAACTTCAACCCCTCTGAGAAGGAAGACGTCTGATCGGACCTTTTCACATGCGTTATCTAACCCAATCCTCACCTTAACCCTACATGGTAGGTTCTGCCACTCGTCCCATTTTGTGAGTGAAGAAACTGAGCCCAGATTTATAGCAGGTGAAATGCAGGCAATGTCATCCCAGCCTCTACTCTTAATCACCACCGTTAGCATCATTGTTTCGTTTCTCGTGTGTGAGACAGGCTCAGGGAGAGCAGGGAGGCCAAGACCATCAGGTGCCCACATCCAGGTTGTCACCACGGCTTTCCATTTCACTTCTCTCTTTTCCTGGAGTAATGCATGCATGGGTTGTCTCTATCTATCGGCTTCTGAAGAACATGCAAGATGGATGGATGATTGGAGAACCCAGTTTCCCAAGTGGTCCTTGGACTAGCACGGGGTGGGATTTGAATGGACCCAAGTACCTTTAATAAACAAAGCTTACCACCGCTTACGTGGGTGCTCGCTGCTGCCTTTGTGCATGAGTGATGGAGAGAGCTCGTTTGCAGCATTCACACAGTTGATAGGGCTACTTTGGGTGCCAATCAGAAAGCACACACACTGTCAAAAGAGCTAATAGAGCATCATACAGCATCACAAAGCTTTGCCTGAGAAACCGCATCAGCAGAGATAGTGGGTATTGAGAGGGGCCTGGCAGATCTGCACAGCAGACAGGGGTAGCCCGTGTATAGAGAGACAGCGCTGAGCGGTTGCCATTAGTCATGATTTCCAGTCCTCGCCAGTCGTTCCCACCTGCCCTGACCCTCTTGATCACTCTTTCTAAAGTGGGAGCCCCTGGGGACCGCAGGCAGATCTCGTGGGCTCTGTCTTTTGATTCCACACACATTTTTCCCATGTAATCCAGGGCCCGCGCATCCTGCCATCTAGCCGGGACACAGATGTGATTGCTTTTTGGGGCTTAATACGCCCCTCACTCCGTGGGGAGCTGCTGGGTAGAAACTCGTTCCCGGGTCTGTGACAACACATGACTAGCACGTCAGGTGTCCTGCGTCACTGGGCCTCAGGAAGAGCAAGGCGAGTTCTTGGACCTCCATTTTAAAATAACCCTGGAGGTCAATGAACTCCACATGTTGTCAAGTATTTTTTAACAAGGCTAAGAAACAATAGTCATGTTAATAAATAAGAGGACAGCCCTAACTGGTTTGGCTCAGTGGATAGAGCGTCAGCCTGCGGACTGAAGGGTCCCAGATTCAATTCCAGTCAAGGGCATGTACCTTGGTTGTGGGCACATCCCCAGTGGGGGGTTTGCAGGAGGCAGCTGATCGATGTTTCTAACTCTCTGTCCCTCTCCCTTCCTCTCTGTAAAAAATCAATAAAATATATTTTAAAAAATTAAATAAATAAATAAGAGGACAAATTAATATAATTTGCCTATTAGGCTCTTAGGAATAAAGACAGTCACTTTTAGGAAACTGGATATATAAAAATCCACAAATTCCAAAATGTGGTAAATTAGAGTTGACTCATATGTAAAATATTCTTCACACTACAAAGAGCTTTTCCAGTTTAATGTCATTTCTTAATGACAGCTGTTAATTACTTCATGATATTTGTTTGCAAATAATTAACCCCCACGAAAGAGAATGAATACCACATCCACCACCAGAAATAAAAATAAATCATTTTCAGTGTTATCCTACAAGGCTTTCGGGGCATGAGGTTTCATTGTTTTTATTTAAACACTTCCGTTTTTCAGGAACAAGACTAATGCCCAACACAAGGTACACCTGGACCTTTGACCTTAGACTCCGTAATGACAGACCTCATGCATCATTGCTTCCAAGCCTGAATCCTGACACACCAGGCTCCAAAACCCTTTCCACAAGAAGGCCCTGTTATGCCAGTCTTTCTCCAAGAGTCCATGCCAGCTTATTGTCAAGGCCCTTCTTATCAGCTTTCCCTTGATCCTATTCACTGACTGAGGCCCACATCGAATTAGAGCTCCTTTGATTTCACGGAGCCAAATCTAAAGTGTCACTGGGGCCATTTTTACCAAAAGTGATCAGAGAAACCTGGTAGCTTGAAGGTGACACAGCCTGTGGAACTGCCGAGACCAGATCCGGTGCTCCATTATTTTTTCTCTGTCGCCCCCGGAGCCCCTGCTCCCCCAAGCGCTTCCCATCACACCTGGGACTCGGGGAGCACATTTCACACCTGGTGTGCACGTCTGTCTTGGATGTAGTTTTTCTTTTTCTCTTTGTTTATTTATTACTAGAGACCCAGTGCAGGCCTGGCCGGCGACCAAAGTGCAAGCATCTGGTATGGAAGGGTAGGTCCCAGCTGACCTCTGGGCCCTGGGCAGCACCTGGGCCCCTGGCCTCCTACGCACCCCCCTCTCCCTCAGCACCTGGGAGCCGGGCCACAGCACCTGGGAGCCCACCCATCAGGGCCACAGCGCCCACGCCTGCCGTGTTCTGCGCCACCCCCTGGTGGTCAGCCCATGTCCTTGGTGGAGAGGACAATTTGCATATTAGGCTTTTATTATATAGGATTATTATTTTTGATGTGGCTTCTCTTTCTGTTGTGGGCTTCAGAAGGACCTTGGGACCTCATCTGTCTGGTTAAAGTGTGACACTGAAGAGTTCCTGTGCCATACAGAGGCCGGCACATTAGAGAGGAGGATGGTCCCGCCTTTGCAGCGAGCTCTGACGAGGGGTTTGACAGTCTCACCCGGGTGCAGGGCTCACCTCTGAGCCCAGGATGGCCTGTCACGTGTGCACAAGGGCCCTCGGCACCCGCTCGCCACCTGAAGCACCCCGCTAACTGCTCTGTGTTTCTTTGCAGGTGACCTCATCCACTTGCCTCCATACCTTCGAATGGACTTCTTGTTGAACCGAAGTGGCCCGGGCACCAGCAGGGACCTGAGCTTAGGGCAGGCGTGCTTGGAGCCGCAGAAAAGTCGGACCCTGAAGCGCCCCACGGTCCTGGAGCCCATCCCCATGGAGGCGCCCTCGGCCACGTCCTCCACCCGAGAGGGACAGCAGTGGCCGCAGGGGGCCGTGGCCGCATTACCTCAGCGCGAAGGGGCCGAGCTGGGCCAGGCAGCTAAAATGAGCAGCTCCCAGGAATCGCTGCTCGACTCCCGGGGCCACTTGAAAGGCAGCAATCCGTACGCCAAGTCGTACACCCTGGTATAACAGACAGCATGGCGGGACCGCGGTTGTAAATACGGTTTAAAAAAACTCAATCAAAGCTACCTTTTTTTTACGGAATTCCAATATTTATAATTAAAGAAAATTGCCAAAATATATTAAAAAAAAGAGAAACTACTGCAACCACAGGCAGTGCAAAGACTCTCCTGCTTTTTTTCTGTCTGAGTGTGAGCTCCATCTGCCTGGGCATCTGATTTTTTGGGAAAGAAGTCCAGTTTTATGATCTTCACAGGCTATTGCATTTTTACTGATTTTCTACACGTGCATGGGGGACTAACTAAACCTTCTGACCGGAAGTTCTATCACACGATGCGAGAAAGAAAACAGGAAAGCATATTCCGCTCTCTGTGAATCTGCAAGGAACGCTGGCGCGGGGGCAGGGGGAGACTTAGTCATGTTTGCACACCTTTCTTTCCCATTAGGACCTGGGGCCTCGGTCTGACCTTCTTCTGTTGTTACTTAGGATGAGTGTCGTCCGTGAAGGGGAGGGGGGATCGATTTGGTTTTCTTTTTCGTTTATTTTTTAATTTAAAGAGACACTCTTTGCATTTTGTCTAAGCGAAATAAAGAAGAAAAGGTTGTCTGCCTTTATTTCGATGTCTGCTTCTCTCGTCTCCTCCTGATTGCTGGGTCCTCCTTCTTACGGATGCTGTTTGCAAATCCCAGAGCTGAACCCAGAACTCAAGCTGATAAACCAGCCAGGCTGCCCACGCTCCGGCCTCCGTGGGAACATCTGGGGACCGCGCAGAAGCCACAGCTGGTCTCGGGCTCAGCCGGGGGCTGTCCTGAGCCTCCCAGATGTGGTGCTCCTAGCCCCCTGACCCTCCAGCTGGACCAGAGGGCAGCAAAGATGGCCTGAGAGCCAAACCCAGCCCACTGCTGTGTTTATAAATAAAGTTTTATTGGCACACAGCCACACGCACCATTTGTGTTTTGTCTGTTTCATGCCACTGGGGCGCGTTGAGATGTTAGTTACAGCAGAGATGGTGTGACCTGCGGCGCTGAAAGTGGTTAGCGTCTGGCCCAGGACAGAGCATCCCCCCCCTACCCCCGCCTCTGCTGCTCCACATTGAGCCCCATTGGCTGGCGAAGGAGGGGGGGGCGGGTACCAGGAGGCTTCTGTGTGTCCTGCCTCCAGGACCTGTCCTGGTGCCCCGTGCCTGGTACCTCAGTTTGCAGGAGCCCATCTCAGTCCTTGCCTCTGACTCACTCGCCTGCACCCAGAGGGAAACTGGGCAATAGTAAGTGATGTTCCTCGGAAACCTAAGGCTTCACCTTCCTTCCTCTCCATTCACACTGTTTACCACAGGGCTCGGGGCTCCTTCTACCGGGAGCTTCCTCTTCCCCAGCATGAGCTGCCTTCTGTGTCTGCGCCCCTGCCCAGCGCGCCCTAGTGAGTGTGTGATCCTCCCAAACAGCCATCCCTCCAGACCTTCGGCCCTGAAAGGGGAGGGTTCCCGAACTCCATGCCAGAGGTTTGCAACAAACAGAAAACGTGATCAAATCAATGCCCCGCTGCTCAGTTGCCCCAGGAACGGCTGCACATGCCCCTTCCTCTCCCTTCATCACCTCCATGGGCTCCCTCCCCCTCAGCACAGGCTGGTTCAGGTACCACCATCTGGAAAGGCGCTCAGAGGCTTCTTCCTCTTCTTCCTCCCTCCCTCCCTCTCTCCTTCCTTCCTATCTCCCTCCCTCCTTCCCTCCCTCCTTCCTTCCCTCTCCTCCCCTCCTTCCTGTTTCATGTATTTTCCAGGCGGCCCATTTGCCTATTTAAATGCAGCGACACTGGGTGCCTTGTTGTTGGGCCCGGGACCACGTGGAGACCTCCCGCTGGTACTAACACTGGGTGACTCTGGCTGTGTGGGTTTGTTCGTTTTGTGTGTTGTTGTTGTTTCGGCAGCTTCAGAATTGAATCCATGTTGACAGCTGATGATTTGCACCCTCACAGACTGCTTTTTTATGCAAAAGAAATGAAATGCTACTTTCTGGGGAAAGTTAAAGCTCTTTCTTCCATCTAACACTTCTATATTCCCCCAACTTAGAAGTTTACCCTTTTTAAAATTTTTCTCTCAAGCTGTGCATAAATGAAAAATTCTCCCTCATGTCTGCTTCTGGAATGGATTGCTTTCAAGAATTCTGCCTTGAAAATGCTCATTAAAATGATTTGACATGTAAACATTATCAAAAAGCCCGCCTCTCAGACAGGGCCCCGTGTTCCTGCTACCGAGAGGTGGATCTGTGGAGTGAAGGGTGCTGGATGTCTAAAAGACCAATATTGAGAGTAATAGAGTTAATTTTCCTCTGGATCCCGCCTGTCGCTAATCTGATTTGTAGTGTCTTAGAGAGAGCATCGTATTAGCCTACAGTCTAAGCCAGATTGCTGCATTAGTGTAGTGGAACTCAGATAAATTCTATATCTTCTGTCCAATAACTTAGAGTCAGCAGGCAATAGCTATTGGGTCAATGGACTGGGTTCCTCCGAGGCATCTATGTGGCTGGTAGTCTGAAAAATGCCCACCTTCTGAAATGGGCAAGGTCTGAACACGTAGCCAGTGAGCCACACGGCACTCTGCTCGTATAGCTACGGGAGCCTGAGAGCCTCCGATCAGCTCCCGGTCCACCCTGACCCACATCTGCCGTGACTACCCACGAAGAAGAGAAAATGAAGGCGCGGTGGGCAAAGATGGAAGGGAGAAGATATAAAGTGGACATAGGCTAGACAGGACAAGTGCCAACCCATTGTCTTGTGCCCTTGCTGCCAGTCCTGATACTATCTTAAGACACAGAAAACATACCTTTGCTTAAACTGCCCTTAAAATATAGGGTGGGGCACAGTTAGGCTTCCAGTTGTGAGTACACGGAACAGAGAGTCTATCCTTGTATTCTTATGAAGTGTTGTATTATTTTCCATACGAACAACTGTACACCTACTTTTGCCCCGCCCTGCAAGCAGTAGACCACCGCTCAGCTAAGGTCCCTCGGACTGGGGCCTTGATTCCCCAGGTGTCAAAAGCTTCATGAGATCGTTAAGGAACTAACTGAGGCCTTCCAGAGAGGGTGTGACCTCTAAACCCATGTCCAGCTGTGAAGAGTGTGGACAGCCTCCAGGCCTGGACTAGGACTGGGGGTCCAAGGACTAGTTCCTTGTAGGCCATCTATGCAGAAAGGTTTCAAGGGAGCTAACAGTGTGTCCATACTCAAGAGCCTGTTTGAACTCTGCAAAGAATGTGGCCCAGCCGGTATCATGGGCTCTCTGAAGGACACGTGGGAAGACTAAGTGTCAAGAATTTAATTCCCAGGGGTTCTGAGTCCCATATTACTTCTCCACCCTTGGGCCCAAAGTGACCTGTCAAACACAGAGCCAGAGGAATGAGACTGGAGGGAAGGAAAGGTTTCTGCAGCTCTTAGAAACCAAGCTGTTGCCATCCTAACAAGGGCTTTCATCAAGGAGTCCTCAGGCCTGGGTAGAACTGTGTCTGTTTGTTCTCATGTTCGTTTGAGGAGGAGATTTGTGACGGTAAGGCCCTTGAGTAACTGAGGAAATTCTGAGCCAGAAGGGGCCAAGGTAGGAAAGAGTTAGGTGATGAGGAAGGACAGGATCCTGGCTGAGCCACCATCCTGGTGCGTGGGGACTGAAGACTGGCTGGATGTCAGGATTCCTTGGGTCACTCAGGTGTCATCAAGCATGAGAGTGGGGACCATTGAGAGACTGCTCTTCCTAGGTCTTTAATGTTCGTGTGCATCTTCTGAGCAGTGCTGCTGACAGATCCTGTTCTGCCCTATCACTTCAAGGATGTTTCCACAACGAATAGCTGGGAGAATGGAGGTCTGTGTCCCTGCTGGGCACAGGCAGATTTGACTGCTGACCAGGACAATAAAAGCAAGGCCTCCCTCTGAAGCAAAGGTTGGCAAGGTTGCCATCAGCCCCTCTTTCAATGTTTGGGTTTTCTTGGCATTAGACATGGGCATGTCCAACCCTCTTTTTCCCTGTCTAGCTGGGTGGTCTCGGGCAGGCTCCTTCACCTCCTGGGATCTTCACTCCACTTTGGTCTCAGTGAAGCCCTCCCGGACACACTATTTCATGCCACGTCTGTCCCTCCTGGTATTCCCCTCCCCTACATCTCCTCCAGCTCTCTGTCCATACCCTTATCATCTCTGATTTCCTATCTAACTAACTTCTTTAGAAAGTATTAACGTAGTTTTCATTCTCTGTCTGCTGCCACTACAATGTCAGCTCCATGCGGACAGGATTCCTTGTTTTGTTCACTTGTGTCCCCAGTTCTTGGTGCCTTGCCCATAGTAAGCATTTTATAAATATTTGTTGAATTGGAAAAATTGGGGGGGCCTTTCTAATCTCAGGGTTCCTCAGCTGTGACACCACCCCACTGTGTGCACTGTGCCACTGGGGTTGGTCTGCACCACCCTGTAGCTTTGGGAGCCGATTGCTGGGCTATGAGTAATGACATGGTTAGTCCCTAACTCAGGAGTCTATCTTCCACCAGCATCCACGGAACCATGGCAGGCCGACTTAGCTTTCACATATGGTAAGGATTGAGCCCCTCGGTGGTTCTTGACAAAAGCCAATGAGACCTGGGCAGCACTAACCCCACTCTCCGCTCTCACCAGGCCTATTTGCAGCTTCAAGTTCTGGGTGAGATCCGCTCACTCACAGTTTCTGCAATTTAGTGGGAATGTTGTTTCGGTTTTTTCCTCTTCTCAGTCTTTCACTTTCAGAAAGAAAAGACTTGGAAGAAGGAGCTCTGCGCACATGGCAAGGGCTGCCTACTTCATCTCCCAAGAAATGTTTGGCAAAGAACAAAAGCTCCTTGTGCCCCAGAAACTTCAAACCAACTACGAGAAGAAAGGGCCATGTTTGTATCTCTGGCATTGGGCCTCCAGAGAGGGCTGTGTTCTGCCTCAAAGAGATAACCTTTCCATGCAGAGAACAATGACTGGAACATACATTCATGTGATATGTGTCTTAAGGGGAAGGTGCTCAGACATGTCCTTGGGGACAGCAGAGCCTAGAGCCAGACCACCACCACCTCGCTGGCTACAATGTCCACCTGAGCATGGCACTCAGAGGGATGACAGCATCTCCAGCCATGCTGCGTGTGGGCATGTTCTCAAAGAGTTAATTCAATGATTATCTCTATCTTTCATCCTTTGAGGTTCCCCTAAGGGCTGAGTGACTCACTAAATAGTGGGGACCTCCTCTTCCCACTCGATGCAGAAATATTTTAGCAATCGGTTAAAACACTGCTTCCTGTTTCTAGATATGGGGTTTTAAGTGTCTTATAAAGGAGCAACTTCTGAGACGGGGTGATGATAGTCTGGGGGTGCTGGTGCAACATCCCACCCCCAGGAATTTTGAAAATGAGAACCCTTGCCCTGAGCGAGAGCACAATCCTTCCTGCAACCACCGTGCCCCCACTTGGTAACACACAATCAAACACGTCCCACATACCATGTCAACAGCCGCCAGCATTTACTTCTTGTCCAAGGTGAGGACTGCTCTGCCATTTCCCAGAAAGGTGACCTGATGGCAGGGCCAGGAGACACCCTCCACACACACACGGCAAAGCACAAGCCAGGTGAAGATGCGTAAGTTAGGACTGATTTCATTTCGACGTGGTCTTAGCCCAACACTCTACCTATTTCTCTGACTGCTTGGCCACACGATAAGATATATCCCTGTCCCACTGAAACTTCCACTTATCTTCTCTGAAAATTCCTTCACGATCTTCAGCACAGTGGAGCTTAGTGGAAGACATTCAGCCCCCTCATGGGGCAAGAGGGACTGCTCAACATCAAGGTGCTGATGCTGCCACTCAGAGGAGTGAGAGTCTCTTGTATCAAACCAAGAAGAATGAAGATGCTTCCAATAAAGTTCATCAGAGCACGTGGGCAGGGACATCCACATGCCTATGGAGTTTACCTCTAGTGTCCATCTTTGTCAAAGGCTGTTCTCAAGATGTGTTCGCCTGTTTGCTGCCTCGTGTGCCCATTATGCCAAATATGAAAAGTTTTGTTTAATGATGTGGGATTATAAGAGGATTTGGGGTTGGCCAGGTAAATGATGCAATAGCAAGAACACCATACTGAGAGGCTCAGCTCTAGCACCAACTACTTCTGGAACTCACTATGAGATCATATGCTTGGCCATATGGTTTGGACATTGGCAAACAAGCCTGATTGGTCCAGAAGATTTCTCAGTCCCTCCACCCTCAACAAGGGGACTATCCTCAGTGTGATGTCAACCTCATTGGGTAAATACTTGAGCTCCTTGGAAGTGTGTGAGGGGTAAAGGCTACATTTTATTCATTTTTTTCTTTATCTCTACACCCAGCACAGGCATCAGCCAAAACTGGTCAATGTTTTTGAGTGACGTTCATGAAGTGAATGTCGGTGTTCAGATGTTTTGTAGAATGTAAAAAAGATGCTCTAAATGTCGATGGGCCCAGGCTGTAAGACAGATTTTAACCTTTTTAATAAACTCCTAAATTTAGCTAATTATTGTGTGTTTGCTCTTTATCCTGGGAGGAGGGGAGCGTGAAGAAACAACCTGATTATTTAAAGGTTTCAGGTAATTTGCCGCGTGTTGCATAAAATCTCACATATTTTATGTTGAAAAGATTGACCTTCCCTTGGGCCCTTCTAAATAAAAGCTTCTCTTTGGATAGGCGCTAGCCAAACATCATATTTAGCAGATTTCCAAGTTCGTGCTGGTAACCCTTGTGTAATAGCAGAAAAGGGATTGTTGTTGTTGATGCCATCGTTGGGACAAGGGCTGGCAGTTGGTCCTGGGTGAGTGCAGCCCTGTCACTCAGTCGCCCACCGACTGCTCCTGCCATGCCACACAGGTCAGTAGGTACTTCTCACTTCTCACTCTTGGAAATGGAAGCCAGTGTTCTGCAGTAGGCTCCTGTGAGACCAGACTTCTGATGCTAACCCAGGGCTACAGGGGTTAGGCTAACCCTCCAGGACCCTCTCCAAACCCCCATCCCATCTTCTCTCCACACTGAGTAGACAGACAACCAAAAACCAGGGGACCTCAAAAGGTGTGTTTTCCTGTTTCTGCATCACCCCCAGGCTCTTCTGAGCTGCACCCTTCCTTACTCCTGCCCTCCTGGGGCAGTCGGAAAAGTGTCCCCCTCCTACCTACAGCTCATCTCTCCATCTGTATTCTAGATGTCAACCTCTCCCACCTTTAAAAGACCTTCACTCCCCTTTCCAATCTTATTCTCTATACCACACTAGTCTTCAGTGAGTCGTTTATTGCTTAATTTCTTTTAGTGATTATTTTACTGCCTTAAATTAAAAATCCAAACTCTTCAGTAAGCCATATAAGACCACCCATGGTCGAGCTCTTGTCTAATCTACTCTGTCTACCCTTGACTACTCTTTCATCTCTCTCCAACACTCCTTTATCCTCTACCTCTCCTCTCTCTCTCTCTCTCTCTCTCTCTCTCTCTCTCTCTCTCTCTCTTACACACACACACACACACACACACACACACACACACACACACACAGTTTCTGCCAGCCTACGGTACTCATACTGGCTCTCTCGTCCATGTGACTTTGCAATTTGCATACACTCGTTTCTCTACCTGGAACATCATACCCCCTAACACACTTGTCTGAATAATCCTCACCCACCTTTCTGAACTCAGCTCAGAGGTGCCCTCCAATGGCATAATTGCCCCTTCTCCCTTCACACACCCTTAAGCTTGGGAAACACACTTAGGCTCAGTGACTGGACTTGCCTGCCTCTGCCTCTGTCGTGGCACATACCACTCTGAATCGTAACAGTCGGCCTCTCCACTGAGCCATGAGCTGCATGAGTCCAGGGACTAGGTCTTCTCAGACACTGTCTTCACTTTACCCCGATCTTCTTGGATCCCTTTTCTTCAGACCCCCTGTACTCATGCCCCGGCTTTAAGTGTCTATACATGTGAGTCTTCAGAGGAATTTCCCTGGGCTTCCAGAAGCACTTAGTCCACACGAGAAGAGAGTGAGAGGCCCGGAGCATATGTCCCCTGGGTCTTAGCCAGGGACTGGCTGGTACCGGAGCTTGGAATCCAAGGCCCTTTGTCCAAAAGCAGGACAACGATTCTCCTGAGGAGTAATTTTTTTCTTCAGTTCTCCCCATGAGACAAGTCTGAGCCCGGGACTTTGCCTGAAGCTATATCTCATTTTACATCTTTCTTCCTCTTCTCTGGCCTAAAAAGGGTAGCAATTGTGATCCGGATTAACATCCATCATTCTTCCTTTCCTGCCCCAGTTCTGAGGCCCACCGGCATCTGAGAGCTTATGGCATGACACATGTATCAACAAGAGGTCACATATAACAAAATATCTAGGACTAATGGGCCCACTGTGGCAAAGGAAGTGTGACGGGTGGGATCTGAGACATCCAGAAGCTCCCAGAGAGATCGATGATGCATCTTAAAGATGTAGCTCAGATGCTGGGTTAGAGACGATACCCTGAGAGGAGAGGTATTGTGCTTCAGGGTGGAGCATGTACCTCAAACCAACAGCCTTTATATGGTGAAGTCCCCTGTGGTAGTGCATGCACCCAGGAACAAAAGTCTGGGAGTAGGAGGGACCTTGCTCACCACCGCCCTCAATGACTCACAAAGAAATCTGTAATTTCATCCCCACAACGTTAGGTTCTGGGGGTCTGGAAGCCCCATTTACCAGAGGAAAGATGTTTCCACCAGGAAACACAGCAGAAGTTACATTCAACTTAAAGCTACAGCTGCTGTCCAGTCATTGTGGGTCCATTCTAATAGCAGATCAGCAGGCAAATATGGGTGTTCAGATCCTGGTGGGAATATTGACCTTGACCACCGTGAGGAAGCAGGCTTCCCCTTTGGGAGTGCAGAAACATGGGTGTCACTCCCTAGGGTATCTCTTGATGCCCCGTGTCCATTTTCATCTGTGCCTGGGCAGTACAGCAACCATAGCCTTGAATGGGCATAGTCACACGGGCCTCCATCCTCTTAGGGGTGACCTTGCCACACAAGCCACCTAGACCAGCAGAAGTTCTCGCTGGCAGTGAAGGGACTCTAATCTTACTAAGATTTCTTTGGGGAGACAGTTACTGAATAATAAATACTATCAGTACTTCTCAATGTATAGCTCAAGTCAATCTTGGCCAGAAGTAACAGAGAAAGTAGGAGAACAAATCATCCTGAAATGCAAACTGCTCCGTTGCGCTCTTACGGGGACATGAGCCAGCCCTCCACAGCTGCCAGGGAGCCAGGGGGAAGGCGAATGGGAGTCCCCAGGGGAGCCCACCGACATTGTGGCCAACGGCTAGCGAGGTGGAGGCTTGTTCCGGGCATAACCTTCCCTCCCAGGTCCTCGCACAGATGAAGAATCAGCAAAGGACGTTTTCATCCAGATCGACAGGCTTGGGAAGAAGGAAAACAGTCGGGGCTCTGAAGCCAAGGAGGGGAAGTCGTTGGGTTTTTCAGCGGAGTTGCACTCAGCCAGGAAGCATCCAATTTTAGCACCATCTTTGATGACAAAATCCTTTCCAGGCGTATAACCTAATTAGGATTGACATTTGGACTAGCAGTAAGGGCTTTCAAAGGTAGAAGAGGAGATATTTATAGGCCTTGCAACCCATGTGGAACCTGTAACAGCATTTCCAGAAATCCGAGTGTGGCTTCCTTGTCAGGCTCCTTTGTGACACCTAACTTGTGCTGATTCATTCCCCCAGCTCCCCGCTAAGAGGAGCCCAGTGTTTCTAGCACCTGGGGCAAGAGATTGTTGACTGGAGCTGAGCACAGTATCTCAAAGGGGGGCCCCCCTAAAAGATGGCATTTCATACAAAGTTAATATGACCTAGTCTTTTGGAACAAAAATAATAAATATGGGAGAATGTGCTTCATTAGAACCTGCCTGGTTATGCAGATGGAAATCGCTCTGCCATCCTGAACACACATCACGCCCGCCCGGGTCTTCTCACCACGCGACGGATCGAGACTTAATGGAACAGCTCCAGGAGCCCAAGCTTGCTTTTCTGTAATCATTCCAAAGACGCTTGCACTGACTTGCCCAAGCTCACTCACCCTGCAGGATGTTTAAGACAAGGTGGTTAAGAGTGTGTGACCTACAGCCAGAATACTGGTCTCGGGTCTAGACTGTTTTGTGGGTAAGCTTGGAACCTTGGGCAAGTTACTCCCCATGCCCCAGTTTCCTTATTTGCAAAGCAGAGAAAATAATAGTAGTTCCTTTTAAGGACAGAGTGAGTAGGAAATGAGTTAATGCATCTAAAAGCTTAGAACAGTACCTGGCACGTCGTACGTTCTCAATAAATGGCAATAGTGGTGATTAGTTCTTCCTCTCTAGACCCACTTATTAATGTCATGGGTGCTAGTAACAGCCGTCCACAGACGATTCCCAGCATGCATCCCTCTCAGTCATACCAAGTCCTGTTTCAATATTTGGGCTGTGGTATTTTTATATGTTGGCGTAAGGCAACACCACCACGGGGGCTTTGATTGGGTGAATGTCCTGGATACTGACCACTTCCTAGCCCAACAGTTTGCATGTGAATAGACAGTTTCCTTTTCGAGCAGTTTTTCTTCAATTTTATATCATATCTTCTGCTTATTTGTTCCAGTTTGGTTCATAAAGGAAATTATATCAACAAATATTAAAGAAGAAAAAGGAAAGAGGAAGGGGAGGGAAATGAATGGAGAGTTAATCAAAGCCACTTCTTAAAGAATATCTACCAAAAAAATGTACAAATGACTGTATTTATAGCTAAAATTTGGAAAGAAACTGTTCCATTCTCACCCTAAAAGACACGTTTTAAATTTTCAAATAATCATAAATGTCATGTACCTACATGTCCTCGTTTATTTCTTATTTGTTCAACTTAATAAAAGTAATAAAAGCAAGTTCTTGTTTCTCAGGTCTGCTATCTTTCTTCAACAGCCAACTGCTATTGAGGGGCACTTGAGTAAATAAAGAAAACAATCCATTTGGACCTGAGTGGTGTGTGGAACTATGATATACAGTTCCTCGCCTTGGAAGTCATCCTTGTTTTAGTCGCTGTGCAGTCCTGCGCATTCAAGTCTTCCATCCTTCATCAGATAGGAATTGCCCAGCTTATATATAAAATTCATAGGGAGGTTCTTTAATAGAGTCTTTAACAGAACTTTATGAAACTGACAAAAGACTTCATTGAAAACACTTGAACCCATACACTGGATTGGCAACGTATGCAGCCACTGAGCATGCATAGCAAGTTAGAAATGTTACAGATTGTAGCAGAAAAACCCCAGGAACCGCGCCCCCCCCCATGACCCCTGACTCCTGACATTCACCACTCCCTGTAATCCCCTGTAACTTGCTTCTCACCAGTAGAATGTGGCACAGGGGACGGTGCATCACTCCCATGATTATGCTAATTCCTGCCTCACTTTCACTCTCCAGCTGGCCTTTGAGAAGGAATGTGCCCTGTCCCGAAGAGGACCCCATGTCAGGGAAGGGTGGGTGTCCCCTACAAGCTGTGGGCAGCCTTTAGCCCTTGGTCTTACAACCACAAGGAAATGAATTCTGCTGAAAACCTGAGACAGCCTGCAAGTGGAGTTTTCTCTTTGGAGCATTCAGATGGGAATCAGCTGCGGTCAACACCTTCACTGCAGCTTGGTGAGACCCCAAAGCAGAGAGCCTGCTTTGTCATCCCAAAACCCTGGCTACAGAAATGGTGAAATCATAGAAATATGCCATTTTCAGCCACTAGGTGTGTAGTAATTTGTTATGCAGCAATAGGTAACTAATATACATATTTTAAAAATCCAGATCTGTGAAGATGTAATGGTTCTATTTCTCCATGACTGAGCTCCACTTCTATTTCAATTAATGATTGAAAGTAAAAACTCAGTTCAGAAAATTGGTCATTTCCAATTTAGGACTCAGCTTGTGGAGGTAGGTAGTTATGCAAATGGAGGATTCCCTTCCAACCTTTCTGCCTTTCTTTCTCCCTGTCTTTATGGCAATCTAAGTCTTGTGGGGAGGGAGGGAGAATGGGCAGTTAGGACATCACGTGGTTCAGGATTCAGGACAGTGGACAGGCTGCCTGTGGTGAGGATGGCCTCCACCCTTGCGGCTGCCTCAATCCCAGTGAAGCTGTCCCCCATGTTCTTGGGGGTATTCCATGCTGACAGCCACTGTTAGGGTCCATGGTCCCTACCATGGCCTCTGTGTTCCACCTGGGGACCTGTTCCTCACTGAGTGCCTCAGGACCTCTTCAGCTAACCACCTCCCTTGACCTTAGGTCACCTGCTACCCTAGGGCGATGGGCTCTGGCCATCCTGAGAAGCTTGCAGTGTACCCCAACTATGCTTGTGGGGTTCCTTGAGCCTCTCTGCATGATTCTTGCCTTTTTAGAGTTTTAGCTCTTGGAGGAGGCAGACTGTCTTCTCAGATAACTCCCTAGAGCTCTGTTCTAACCTCATCGCCTCCTAAGCATCTTGCGTGTCAAATCCTTATTTTCCTTGGCAAACTAGTTGGAAAGCTGCCCTTGCATCCTAGCTGTGTCCTCTCCGGGATTTGGATTTCTTTTATACTTTCTGTGCTCTGCCCTCCAAGCTTTCTTGTCAAAACTCACAAGTCCCTTGTCTCTCAACAAAGCCCAGCTCTCATAATCCACTGTTACCCTTACAGTGGATTCCAGGGGCTCATTTGGAACTCAATGTCAAGAACGTTCCCTTTGTTCTAGACATTGTCACCTTTCCCATGGGACCTGCGAGACAGAAAACTGCCTGAGCACTTGTGGACAAGTAGGAGGAAATGAGAAAAAAGTATCAAGAGGGCCCTTTGCCGAACATGGCCATATGTAACAAGCTACCAGCTGCAGTGGCAAGATTATTCCCTCCCCAGATATGCCGAAGTCCTCATCCTGGTATCTGTGAAGGTGACCTCATTTCAAAATCAACTCTTTGCGGCTGCTGTCAAATTAAGATGAAGTCATACTCGATTAGGGTGGGCCCTGCTCCAGCATGGCTTGTAAGAGCAGAAGAGACCCAGACACACGGGGAAAAGGGCCACGTGATGCTGGAGACACAGATCTACAAGCCAAGAAACAGCAAGGATTGCCAGCATCATCGGAAGCTGGAAGAGCCAAGGAACAGAGTCTCCCCAGGCGCCTTCAGAGGACACCTTGATTTTAGACTTCTCCCCTCCAGAACTCTGAGAGAATACATTCCCGTTGTGTAAGCCATCCAGTTGATATCACTTGTTGTTACAGCTGCCCTAGGAAATGAATGCAGACAGCTAGGCAGGGACTGGTTGCTACCATGCAATGACAGCCCGCCCCGCACCTTCCTTCACCACCGACTCAAATTCCATGCACACGTCTGCTATTGTTCTTCTGATGCAAGTGGGCAAATGCGCAGCCTATCTTAATTTAAGTGTGGCTCCGTGATTGAGTGTCAGTTGACCTATGAACCAGGAGTTCACAGTTCGATTCCCAGTCAGGGCACATGCCCAGGTTGTGGGCTTGTTCCCCAACACGGGTCGTGCAGGAGGCAGCCGATCAATGGTTCTCTCTCATCATCGATGTTCCTATCTTTCTCTCCCTCTCCTTTCTTCTCTGAAATCAATAAAAATATATTTTAAGAAAAGATTATGTTGCCTCCAGCAGAAATGTGGGGAACTGGTCTGATCAGCCTCAGGAGGAGCTGGACACAGGGGCTCAGAGGGTGGGACTGTTACCTTGCAGCTTCGTCTTTTCTCCCCTCGTTCTTCATGCTCCAAAGGTTCCCCTTGGGCTGTTGATCCTGCCGATGGATTCCTTCTTTGCTATTTTTTTCCAGCAATTATTCTACCTCTTTCTCTGTTCAACCGGTCAATCAGCCACATAATTGGTTTTTATCCCGAATCTCGTTCAGCATGAGGCAAGGAGGTGTGGTGGTTAAGAGCATAGATTATAGAGCCAGTCTCCCTGCCAGCCATCAGCTCTGTGTTCTTGGGTGAGTTATTAACCTCTCTGTGCCTCATTTGTAAAATGGAAATAATACAAGTAATTATCTCACAGTATTGCTTTGAATATTAAGTGGATTGAAAGACATTTAGTCCACACAATTAAGGGAATTGATATGTGTAATTGAGGAGAGCAGGGCCTCTGTGAGCTCTGTACATGTGTCCCTGCTTAGAGAACTAGTGGTATTTATGCAAAGTCTCTTTAAATGAATAGTAGCGCATTTCAAAACAAGCCCGTGATAGAGACTTGCCATCCCCAGAGGTTATACAAATGAAGAAAGTGGAGCTCCGAGAGGTTTGGTGTCTTATCCAAGATCACCAAGCTGGCAAAACATGCAGCCAAGGATCCAAAAGAGGTTCCAAAATGTGGAGATTTTTTGCCGCACACTTGACCTCTCCCTTTGCTTTGGCTCTTTCTCCTCTGCCAACCAACACACACAAGGTCTCCCTCGGCCTAAAAATATCCTTCCCTCCCTCCTGCTGGGACCTGCGTGTCCCCTGAAGGCCCTAAAGCCTCCCTCAGCCATCTCCACTTTTCTGTTCTAGCATCTCCGAGAAGTGGCTGACACTCAACACTCCCATACTTTCGATCCTCGTCTACTTCGTAACCCTTTACAATCTTGTTTTCTTTCTGGCGTTCTCCCAAAAAATGCTCTCCTAAAGGTCAGCAAACAGCCCTTGAGCGTTCAATCGAATGGCTTTGCTAAGGCCCAGCCTTCCTGACCACTGTGCAGAGGGGGCCTCCTATTCATCACTGTCCCTTTGAATCCCCTCCCA
>NW_005871570.1:291812-293489 GCF_000147115.1 Myotis lucifugus | reverse complement strand
TGGTGCTCACAGGGGGGCTCATGGGGTTGGGAGTGGGAAGCTCTGTTTCTCTTTTTACAAGGATGTTACTCCATCATGGCGGCCTCACCCTCACGACCTCTCTAAACCTAATCACCACCCAAAGGCCCCGGCCTCCCAACACCATTGCATTGGGGATTCGGGCTTCAACATATGGATCTGGGCAGACACACACATTCGATCCAAAACACTAGCCCCGCAGCTGCCCTCGTCCTCCATCTGGGGTTTTGAAGGGTTGAGTGATGTGTGCGCCCGTCCATCCCCCATCGGCCTCATGGCCTCTCCAGTTGCATCAGAGGCTGCCATCAGAGGCTCCAAAGCAAAGTCCTCAGGTCAGCTGCAAGGAAAAAGGAAGGTCAAGTTCTGACTAGCGGAGGCTTCTATTTTCTTTTAAGCTATAGCCCGAGGAAAAGATGAGAAGAGTTTTTAAATACTTGCTTCTCCTAAAAAGAAAAAATACTTTCTTTAGACCAGAACCAAGAAACATCAGTGTCTACAGATACCAAGCGAGGCCCAGTTCCTCCCCTGCTGAGAGGCCCTGTTTAGCCCCTAAGGGAGTGGAGAAAGGAACTTGAATATTCATTGTTTACCATGAATTAGAAGATTATGTTTCTGCTCCACGCGGAACAGAGCCTCCAGGGACAAAGTAAGTTACGTGACCCGCGCATTGACCCATGCAATGCTGGAAGCTGCCTGCCAGGCTGTGGTCTTTGCGTGGTGCTGTCTCTTCAGGCCCACAGGGGAGGTGGTGGGAAGGGAGGATGGGTATCAGATGGGGAGAGCGAGGCCAGGTGGAACCCAGGAGCTGAACAGGAATTCGTGAGAACAGCTGGAACCTGGGTGGGCCTCTGCATTGAAAACCACCTCTTCAGCCCTAGCTGGTTTGCCTCAGTGGATAGCATTGGCCTGTGGACTAAAGGGTCCCGGGTTCGATTCCAGTCAAGGGCACATGCCCAGGTTGTGGGCTCGATCCCCAGTGTAGGGTGTGCAGGAGGCAGCCAGTCAATGATTCTCTCTCATCGTTGATGTTTCTCTCTCTCTCTCTCCCTTCTCTCTGAAATCAATAAAAATATATATTAAAAAAAAGAAAGAAAGAAAACCACCTCTTCACCTTGCTGGTGAGGGAGGCATTCCCACCAGAGCATTATGAAGACAGGCAAACACACAGCACCTGACACAGGACAGAGGAGACGGAGAGCAGGTTGATCCTCAGACGCTTCCAGCCCCGGGGAGGAGAACCCCACACACAGGGCCACAGAGGGTTACACTTGGGAGTAGAGTGAACCCACAGGGGCGTGGGAAGCAGGCTCTGTAGTAACAAGAGGGTGAGGTGGCCCCTGGTTCCCGGGGGAGGCTATGGTTGGCTTGTTTGAATAGCTCTGCAGGCTGACAGACAACTGAAGCCTGCGACCAGCAATGAGCAGGCCCTGTGCCCGTCCTTTGATAAAGGGAGTGGTTGGCCAGGGGACATTGTTCGCAAGAGCATAATAGGGAGGGGAAGGTGCAGTGAGGCCCCTCGAGGCCCTCCTGTGTTTCCCCAGGTGTAAAGGCTCATGTGATTTAGGTCTTATACTCGTCTCTTACTCCTCTAAGCCTCCAACTTCAATGGCAGAGGTGGGGGTGTCCTCCAGGAGAAGCTGGCATTCTTTCTCATGAAGC